>NW_026057586.1:50015486-50025492 GCF_023721935.1 Panthera uncia | reverse complement strand
TATTTATAGATGACTACTTATGTAGCAATAATGTGAAATCTGCATTAGAATCATAAACACCAAATACATGGTAGTGCTTACCATAGAAGAGGAAGGGAGAGGGGAGCAGAAGAGGGAGGTTACAGAGGAGGGCTTAACAGTTTCGATAATATCTATTTCTTTAACAAATGTGGAACAGGCAAAAATGTTAGGATTTGACATGTCACTGGATAGAGGGACATGAATGTTATATTACTTAACTGTACCTTTTTGACATTTAAAATTTTTCATAATTTAAAAATTAGATAATTTGATATCAGCTAATGTGTTAATGATGACAAATTAAGATTTTAATGAGAATGCTCTTAATTTTTTTTCTAGCACAGATTTTTAAAGTACTTTGTATAAATGATAGAAATGGGATATTTCATACTTCAGTTTAATTTTACCAGGAATATTATTTACATGTACAGTTTATTGACAGAAAGGCACATAAAGATAAATAAGAATAGCATGATCCTTTTTGGGTTTAGAATAATAATCAGGAAGGCTGAAAGGCCTGAGCTGAGATGTGCAGTAAAAGCTAAGGATGATAAAAGACCCTTTGTTCAAGAAACAAAACAAAGAAATATTTGACCCATTGCGTGATGTAAATGGTGTAATTTTCTAAATAACCAAAGAAAAGTAGAACTAGAAAATATACATTAAGGAAGAAATAATGCACTTGAGCGTGTCAGTTTTAGTCTCAGTTCTGTCACTAGCTGTGTGATCTTTCAGAGCTTATAGTTTCCATAAGCATAGTGTGAAGCAGTTAGCTTGACTGATCATACTGGTCCCTTCCCACCTCCGATTCAATGTCTTGTTGACTCCTGTTTTCAGTCCACTATTTCCATCAAAAACTATATTCTAGCATAAAAAATAAATGTGGGAGGGGTGCCTGGATGGCTTAGTAGGTTAAGTGTCCGACTTCGGTTCAGGTCATGACCTCACAGTTTCGTGAGTTCAAGCCCTGTGTCAGGGGAGCCTGTCATGTGGAGCCTGCTTCACATTCTTGTCTCCCTCTCTGTCTCTGCCCCTCCCCTGCTCACGCTGTCTTTGTCTCTCTCTAAATTAAAATAAGATAAAATAAAATAAAATAAAATAAAAATTAAAAAAGAAACGTGGGAGACCAAAAGCCCAAGATAGATGAAGAGTTTGTACACAACACTAGCCATTTCAGTTCATCTCTCCAAGCCAGGAGGCTTGTTTGTATTCCCGACTGGCTGAACTACTTAAGGTCTTCAAACAGACGAGTCTTTTACTGGACTTAGAGTCTTGGTACCTCCTGTTTTCTTTCTTGTCACATACTCTCCAACTCAAGATTTGCTCCTATAGTTTATAGTTGTGCTTTTTCCAGGCAGTCTTCCTCGAGTTGCTTAGGCAAATAGATGGAGGGTGGAACCTCTCACTGGAGAAAAGCGGGTTTCATGGGCAAAGAAGTGTGTTTTACTTTGGACATGAAATCTGATCAAGTGTCAGTTGAACATTCAAGTAGATATGTAGTAGCTTTGTAAGTATACAGATTTGGAGTTTAGCAACAGGGTCTAGGATGAGAGTATAGATTTGGTATATGGTATAGTTACCAGCTGTATGTAGTAATTAAAGGAAAATACAGACTGGAGAGAGAAGAAAACATTATGCAGCATCATGCAGAATCCTGAAGAAAATCAGCATTTAAGGGGCGGGGGAGTCCGGGAGAGGAAGAAGCTTGAAGAGTAGCCAGTGAAATTGGAGAAAAACTAGAGAAGTGTGACCTTGTGGAAGCCAAGCATATCAAGTAGGATGAGGACTCTGAAAAAAATGTTCATTGTGGGCGGGTGGGGGGACACAGTTCATTGGATTTAACAACAAGTAAGTCATTGGTCATCTTGGCAAAAACAGTAAATTGGTAAACAGAAAGCCACAGATTGTGCAGGTTGAGGGGTGAATTGGAAACAGTTCTTTCAAGAAGTTTGGCTGTTAGGGAATATGAGGGGAGGCTGAGGATCTCTTTGAGAGAAGTTACTTAATGGTAATAGAAAGGAGCTTGGAAAGAAGAAAGGGTTGAAGAAAGGGGGGTTAACTGATGGGACTCAGTTAACTTAGGGAGATTGGAACTTCCAAATGGAAGGATTACCTTTAGCAATGAAGATGTCGAGACAGAAGAAAAAAGGTGAAAACAAGGATGTGGGTGAAGCTTCCAATTTATTGAAATATCTTCATTGAAGGTGGAGGTAGTTGATGTACTGAGAGTGGAAGGGTAGTTAAGCAATGCTTGTAATATGTTGAAAGGGTTTGCAGTAATTGCTGTGGAGAAGAGGAAAGAATTACAGCCTTGGAGAATAAAGAAAGATCACTGATTAGAGACCAGAATTTTAAGTTAGAGGCAGTAGCATAGGGGGATACCATCTGCAGAGCTGTGTGGTTTGTATTTTCTTTCAAGTAGCTCCGTCTGCAACCTTCATGGGAAGCCTTCGTGTTGATAGAGGGAAGGTGAGTAACTTGGTTCGATCTGGTGTTGCTCTTTTGCCCAGTAGATGTGACAGAAGTATGGCACAAAGGTGTTGAGGAAGTTGGCAAGAAAATGGTTGAAGAGAGAAACCAGAAAGTCAGGACCAGGACTCAGCCAGCTATAGCCGCAGGCTAAATCTGACCCACTGCTTGTTTTATTTTATATTTTAATATGTTTACATAAGTACCTACATAATATAATATGCCTCTTGGCTCACATAGCCTAAAATATTTAGCATCTAAAGAAGGTTTGCTGACCCCTTATCTTAACCAAAATAGGATTACTATAAAAACAGAATGGGACTAACAGGCAGAAAATAGATGATTCAAAGGACTTAAGGTCTCAGGTCCTGGGACAACTGAGTGAGAGACTGGAAGAATCAGAGGCTATGGTGAGAGGACTGTGAATTGAGGGTTTCAGAGCTGGGGTAGCTGTGAGTAATAACCGGCTCCAGCTTTTGTCCATAGCAGTGGGGCCACAGCAGAGCTATGCCTGTCCGTGGAACTGAGGTCAAGGAACTTGAGAGCCTGGGTAGGGATGGTGAGGTCATCTAGGAGAGGAAAGGAAGTCAAGAGACTGTGCCATTCAATTTGGGTTGAGATATTTAATATGATAAATAATAGAATAAAAGGTTCAATACCTAAAGGTGAGGATTGGAAGGCCAGTCATGTTTAGAAAGGAGGAAGTGGCTAGTGAATGTTAGGTAGATGGAAGCATAGCCAAAGGAACCTGGGACCTTCAACTGGATTCCATTCCTCGGGCTTTCAGGTGTCTTCTTGGTTGGTTATCCATTTAAAATAAGGCAGCTCCCAGGGCGCCTGGGGGACTCAGTCCGTCAAGTGTCTGACTTCAGCTCAGGTCACGATCTCACGGTTCATGGGTTTGAGCCCCGCATCAGGCTCTGGGCTGACAGCTAGGAGTCTGGAGCCTGCTTCAGATTCTGTGTCTCTCTCTCTCTCTGCCCCTCCCCAGCTTGTGTTCTGTCTCTCTCTCAAAAATAAACAAACATTAAAAATTTTTTAGAATAATAAAATAATTAATGTAATTAAATAAGGCAGCTCCCCATTGTTGCTTTAGCTCTAGAAGGCTGAAGCAGCACAAGTTTGTGGATACAGGTTTCCATATTCCTTGGATATGAGGGCGATCTGGCTGCAACATTTGTCACCCCATTGATCGCCAGGATTGATTCGGCTGATGTAGCTGGCGAGGCGGGTGTCCCCTTCCTCCCTCACCACTCCATGTGTGTCCCTCCCAAAGCTGTGCGCTCAGTCGAAGAGGACGACCTTACCCAATAGAGGAGGACCGTTCTTCGGTCAAGGGTATACAAGTAGCTGCACTTCTCTGCTAGAATCTCCAAACAAGCTCTCAGCATTCCTTCAATACTCTAGGGACATAATCAGAATGACTGCCTTCATCATTGGAGGTCATTCTTATAGACCACCCTCAGGACAAGGTTGTTGAAGAACATCCTTGTGAGTGACCTTCATGTCCTTTCTAATGCAGATTGTGTGATAATACAAGTATGATACAGTTTTCTCTAAAATATAATAGTCCACTTAATTCCCAGATGATTCTTCACTCTTACTTCCTTGTTTATTACTGAGCACCAGCTCTGTCATAGGCATTTTGTAGGGCTACGGAAATGAGCACCATCCCTTGTTATTATCTGTATATGGATCACTCTTTAGCCATTATTTCTTTATATGTGAGAAAGTGGTAGTCTTATTTTTACCTTTTTATATTTCTGGTTTGCTGTATCTTGACTTCAGAACCACAGATGTAACAGTGCTATCTACCGAAATAAATATCTCATGGCATAAAATAGTTTAAAAATCTGAAGCCTTTGCTCTTCTGTCCTAGGGCTTGTGCAGTAATGCCTCATATTCAGTGAGCCCTCAGTAAATATTTTTTTAATTAAAATCTTTCATTTTTGTAGTAGAATAACCTGTACCTTTAGGCAAAACTTGAATTTAATGTGTTTTGTGTTGTGTGTTTTGTTTTTCAACTAGTTGATGGATTTACAACTGAGTGACAGTAACTTTCGCCGACACATCCTGTTGCAATACCTCATTTTATTCCAGTATCTCAAGGGGCAAGTCAAATTCAAAAGGTGAGTTAATGTGAGTAGTAAATGATTTCCAAATAGTCCTTTCTAAAAGAGGACTTACTGATGTATTTTTCCTATGTGTCAGACTCATTTATAAGGGTCACATCCCTGAAACCTTCCTTTTGCGGCAACACTAGATAATCAGACGCTTTTGTTAGAGATACGAGATGTTAGGATATTTGTTTTAGAGAAAGGTATTGACTGGATCTGCTATCAGTGTAAGTCTCTCCTGATGAGCGCCAGGGCTTCCTAGGGGTCCCCCAGTTGTGTGGGTGCAGGTCTCTCTGTTCCAGACATCCACTGTTCCCCTTTCACCTCACTCAGACCTTCTCCAAGCCTGATTTGCAGAGTAAATCCATAATACTTCTCTCACAAGATGTGGAGCTGTCTTAAGCCTTTAGAACTCAAAAGAATAAAGTAAATCTTTGAAGCACAGAGGAGTTCCAGTTTCTTTGGAGTTTCAGAAAACCTGATCAGTTCCTCTAGTTCCTGAGTACCTCCACCTGCAGCACAGACCACTTCCTCTTGTCCTATCCATAACTCAAGTAGAGTTCATCATTACTCAATGGCACTTTTAAGCTGCAAAGCAGTGTTGTATTTATTAGTTATGTGAAGACCTGCTGGCTTTGAATCCCGCTTTCATCAATCACTATGTGCAGTTCAGCCCTTTCAGGCTTTTGATTTTAATATAACAAATAGCAAGTACTCAAAAACGTTATTTTTTTTATCCTGCTATTGTTGAGTTTTAATATAGTTTGGTGGAAAGATCAAGGACTTTGGAGCCAGACCTAGGTTTGAATTCAAGCTTTGTTGTCTTGGGCAAATCACTGAGTCTTTATGGCCTCTGTTGAATACACACACATCCTCATTCTAGAATTAAATGAATAATGTGTGTAAAGTGCTCAGATCCTGGCACAGTAGTCTTACCACTATTTACTGGCTGGCAGTAAAGCACCTAGTGCATAGTGAGAGCCTAATTAATGGCACCCATTAACACTTTGGGTCTGCCTTCACCCTTCTCTAGGGGTGGGGTTTTTTTTTATTCATTGTGTTTTGATTGCCTTTTAAAGAAATGTAGCATGCTTTATCTGGATGTGCACCATGTAGAAGAATATGTTAATATTGTCTCAGAGGTTTTCATTCCACATTAAATTTATTTTAGGAAACCTTCGTTGCTCTGTTCATAGTTAATCAGATTGAGTGTTCTCCTTTATACACCTTCATGTCTTCAATTCTGATCATCTTAAGTGAAGTGCAAGAATTTTCTCTTATAATCCTATTCATATCTTGGTAACTTCTGACACTGTTTACAATCTGGTTAACTTAATCTGTTCTAGGCCTTGGGTTTTTACAAGATAGTATATAAGCCTTAAAATTGAATACACATTGCTGTAACTTAGTGTGCTTTTATTGCTTTGTTTCCTAGTTCAAACTATGTTTTAACTGATGAGCAATCACTGTGGATTGAAGATACTACAAAATCAGTTTATCAAGTAAGTTCAACATGCAACAAACCCATGATTGAACAAAATGGAAATTTAGAATTTTCTTTGTTTCAGCCCCAAATAGGAAAATAAGGATAAAGTTAAGCTCAGGTACAAGATCACAAACACTTCTTGGTTCCCTGCCTACAAACCACACCTATGATGCAGAAAGTTGTTGAAAGCTTAGTATATTCTTTCTAATCACAGCTACTATCTGAAAACCCCCCCGATGGAGAAAGATTTTCAAAGATGGTAGAGGTATGTAATTTATATTTACATAGCCTTCGTAGCACCAAATAGAATTTCAAAGGTCTTCATTATATAAATATAATTTCTTTGTTTTTCCCAGCATATATTAAACACTGAAGAAAACTGGAACTCATGGAAAAATGAAGGCTGCCCAAGTTTTGTGAAAGAAAGGTAAATATATACGCATCTCAAGCAATATGAGAAAGGTATTTCAAAATATCATTTGACATTATTTCACATTATGGATAGATGTATATGTGTATTGCATATTAAAAAGTGTAAGTAGAACTGTATAAGAATACAACCATTTTGGGGCATCTGAGTAGTTCAGTCACTTAAGGGTCCAACTTTGGTTCAGGTCATAATCTCACGGCTCATGAGTTTGGGCCCCACATCAGGCTCTGTGCTAACAGCTCAGAACCTGGAGCTTGCTTTGGATTCTGTGTCTCCCTCTCGTTCTTTCCCTCCCCGATCATGCTCTGTCTCTGTCTCTCTCTCTCTCTCAAATACATATTTATTGAAATAAATAAATGAATTAACAAGAATATAATCATTTTGATTTATTTCTTTTTTTAATTTATTTTTATTTTGAGGGAGAGAGAGCGTGAGCAGGCAGGGGAGGGGCAGGGAGGGAGAGAGAGAATCCCAGCTGTGTCAGCACAGAGCTCAACATGAACCCAGAAACCATGAGATCATGACCCGAGCTGAAATCTAGAGTCAGATGCTTAACCAACTGAGCCTTGCAGTTACCCCTGATTTACTTCTAGTTGAATTTTTCACCTTAGATTTCTTGTCATTAAGTTCCCAGAACAAATTATTATTATTATTTTTAAAATGCTATATGTATCCACTCCTTGCAATTTGTTCCCTGGTGTGGGATTTTTGTCTTCTAATGATTGTTTTATAATAATATGAAGCTTTGATGTTTTTATGGGAAGAAAACAAGAACTGAATTTTCTTTTACATTAAACACTTTGATGTGTGCTATCCATTTGTAAGTCCAGTGTGTTTTGTTCACCACAGAACATCAGACACCAAGCCAACAAGAGTAGCTCGCAAGAGAACGGCACCAGAGGACTTCCTAGGGAAAGGACCCAACAAAAAGATTCTAATGGGAAAGTAGGTTAACCTTAATACCATCTCCTATGTGGGATGGTATTCGTTTTTTTATATTTTGAAGATGTTACTGTAAGCACTCTCCAGTTTTTGTGTTTTTCAAGTTTTTTGTGTTTGGTGCATACATAGATGACTAAAGCAGACCACACACTGTCAATCTCGATGGCCCATTACATGGATTCATGCAGATAGATAAGCTTCCATTTTGTTTCTTGCTCCCAAAATCCATGGCTCTAGGCTATGCCATTTTTTTTTCCATGTCGTAGACAGTACAGTCGCTGTTAGAATGATCCAGCTCACTTCCAGCTGCTGTAAGGTACCACGATCCTTCAGTTTCTGTTACTTTCCGGTTAATTATTCATTGCTTTATACTCTACTTGAATATTTTTAGAAAAAACAAACGACTGTAATCATTAAATATATGCTTATATAGAAAATTTGCTAAATAGCAAAATTTAACGAAGAAATTAAAACTCATTCTGTCACCACCTAAAAATTCACTGTTTAAGTATTTTTACAATTTTAAGGCATATGAGGATGATGTCCATAAAAAAATGTATTTGTCTGTTTTGTAGTGAGGAGTTAACAAGGCTTTGGAATCTCTGTCCTGATAACATGGAAGCTTGCAAATCAGAGACAAGGCAAGTTTAAAATGTTTCACATGAAGTATTGCTTTTCTCACATGTCAAGTGAATGAAATGAATTTATTGTGTTGACTTTGGCACAGCAGAGTATGGTTTCCCATCATGAAACACCTAGAAGCACTGGCAGAATAATTTTAGAAATCACAAGGAAATACAAATTCATAAAAGAAGAGGGAACTGAAAACCGAAGTATGAGCTAATATGGTTGCTTCTAGCTGAGAAGTTTGCAAATGATTTCCACTTTGGGGAGCCAGGGAACTTGGGTTGTAAGAGCTACAGAACGACAGAAGGTAAGGCCTTAGGCCTGCACACATTTGCAACTGAGTTTCCCTTGAATAAATTTCAGGCCTTTGAAGCACTGCACTGAACGTAAAAGAACAGATTAAGGAAGAAGGATTTGCTCACTGGCACAGGAACAAGCTTGTCCATTTCTACCTGGGGTGTGGGTGAAAAGGAAAAAGTACTCCCGGAGAAATTATAACAAGTCTAGTGTCATGCAGTCCTACAATTTAAATTTATCCTACCTGCAGTTCAAAGGAACCCCCAAGTTAAGGGTGAATTAAAATGTCTCAGTCTGATGATAAAAATCTTTCTGGAGGTCACACCTTCAACCTAAGCCATACAAGGATCCTCCAGATAAAGTCTGATAAGATAACCATCCACACTTAAAACATTCAAGAAAACAACCTACCATGAGAAAGAATCAGCAGATAGAACAACAGAACTTAGACAACCACTTCAGGTAATAAAACCATCAGGTAAATACAGCTTAAAATAAGTATATTTAAGATAGCTAAAGACATAAAAGAAGGAAATAAAAATTTTAAAAAGGAATATGACACTCTGAAAAAGGACCAAGCAAATTTGAAAAAACAAATAATCTAGCAATAGACACAGGTGGAAATAAGAATTAATGATTAAGAAATCACCCAGAACAGTAAAAGGGATCAAGAGTTAGAAAATACGAGAGTAAGAATCAACCACAGAATGAGGAAATAGAGAATGAGAAAGAGACCATAATCAAGATAATGACTGAGGATTTTTCAGAACTGAGAACAGGCATAAATTCTTAGGTTCAAGTACAAGTCTTAAGTAGGATAAACAAAATAAATCCATATTTCTACATATTGTTGTAAAATCTCCCAAGAGAAAAACCAGACTACCTGCAAAAAAACAAAATTAGACTGACAGCTGACTTTAAGAACAAAAGAAACCAGAATGAGTGTTAAGAGAAGGTGTCAACCCAGAATTCTGTAACAAGTTACAGTAGATCAATCAGGAAGGAGTGACTGAGAAGTAAAGTTACTTTCAGATTAAAACAATATATTATCAACAGTCCTTACTAAAAAAGCTGTCAAGGAAATGGAACCCAGAAACACTAAGTAAATTACAAGAAGGATTGCTATTCAAAGACATTGGTAAACATGAATAAAACTCATCAAGAATTCTCTGTATAAAACAGTAGTAATTACTATTTGGGGATTATTTTAAAAGGTAGAACTAACATTTGATAAAAGTAACAGGGAGTGATCAGAAGAATTAAAGAATGTTACAGATGAAGGTAGATAGTAACTAGACTTCAAGTAAAACATGCTTGTTAAGTATGTAAAACAAATAGAATGTGTAACTTTGAAATGAGTTGAGGATACAAGGAAATATAGAAGATTCAAGCAATCAAATAAAAATAGGCAAGGAGGAAAAGCCACATAAGAAACAAGTAACGGAAAGCATAAAATTATACAGTTAAAAGAAATTCACATATAACAATAAATGGAAATGGACTTCCTAGTTCAAAGATATTAGTCAGTATATATTTTTTAAGTTTATTATTTTGAGAGAGAGAAACAGCAAGTTGGCGGGGGGGGGGGGGGGGGGGGGGGGGGGGGGGGGGGGGGGG
>NW_026057586.1:49931883-50015386 GCF_023721935.1 Panthera uncia | reverse complement strand
GGGGGGGGGGGGGGGGGGGGGGGGGGGGGGGGGGGGAGGGCGGTTGGTAGGGCAGAGAAAGAGGGAGAGAGAGAATCCCAAGCAGGTGGAGCCAGAACTGCGAAATCATGACCTAAGCCAAAGTTAGATGCTTAACCGAAAGAGCCATCCAGGCACCCCTAGAAGTTAGTATTCTATTTTTAAAGTCCATCTATATGTTGTTTATAAGAAACACCTTAAACATAAGGATATGGAAGGGTTGAAACTAAAAAATATATGTATGATGTATGACAAATGACAGTTATATGGATATCAGATAGAGTTTTAAAGGCAGAAAGCATTATTAAAAATAACGACAATCACTGCATAAAGGTAAAAAATGCATCAGAAATACATAGATCTTCTAAACCTTGTTTCTAAAGAAATAAGTCTAAATAAGGATTAACCAGCTCACAATCTTGACACTTCTACAAAATGTTTTACTAGAATTTTGATACTAAATACTTTCAGTATTTAATAAGAAGGGTAAGAAAAACTTTGGATTTAACAAGACAGTTAGCAAGCTTAGTCTTACAGAAAACACAGATGCATTTAAATTATACGTGAATAACAAAACGTATTTTAAAAGCTTTCACATACTTTTTAATAACTCCAGAATCAAAGAATCATAACGTAAATTAGAAAACACAGAATTAAATGGTAGAAGTATTATAGACTTAAACTTTGGAGAAATAGAAAATAGAAATTTACGACCTTAAATGTTTATAGTTTTTTAAACATCTGAAATTTAACTCAGAGTTAACTGAAAATTAAGAATCCAGCAATGGGGGTGCCTGGGTGGCTCAGTCAGTTAAGTGTCCGACTTTGGCTCAGGTCTCAGTTTACTCTCTGTCTCAGAAATAAACATTAAAAAAAAAATTTTTTTTTAAGATGTGTTCTAATCAGACCCTTGAATCTTATTTGCTTGACTATCAAAATATTACTTCTAAAAACAAATTCAGTGGGGCACCTGGGTGGCTCATTCAGTTGAGCATCTGATTTCGGCTCAAGTCATGATCTCACAAGTTTGTGAGTTCAAGACCCACATCGGGCTCTGTGCTGACACCTCAGAGCCTGGAGCCTGCTTCAGAATCTGTCTCTCTCTCTCTCTCTCAAAAATAAACATTAGAACAAAATTTTTAAATCAAAAAAACAAATTCAAGAAAGATGCCATTAAAAACCAACCATGCTATCATGGTAACTATCTAAAATAAGCTCAAAGTTAAACTCTTCAAATTTTAGTATGGTATGGTTATTAGTGTGGGTTTTATTAATTCTGGTTTAAGGAAAAAACATCCTTGGATATGGACATTTGGATGTGAAATTTTCCTCCTTGCTGGGGAAATTCAAATGTTATTAAACCCCAAGCTCCCCCTGTGACCAGTAACATTACAGTGTAGAGTCCAGTGACTGTGTTAGATGGAATACAGTATATGGTAACATTGCAATACCACACTGCCCCTCTTTATTATCCTCTTTGAGAAGTTTAGTTTTGAGTCATTTACCTTTTTTTTAAGTTTATCTTGAGAGTGTACACATGTGCGTGAGCAGGGGAGGAGCAGAGAGAATCGCAAGCAGGCTCTGTGCTCACAGAGCTCATTCCCATGAACTGCGAGATCACGACTTGAGCTGAACCTGAGAGGCAGACACTTAAACGACTGAGCCACTCAGGTGCCCAGAGTCCTTTACCTCCTTAAAAATATGAGTTCCTGGGGTGCCCATGTGGCCCAGTTGGTTAAGTGTCCAACTTCGGCTCAGGTCACGATCTCACGGTTTGTGGGTTTGCACCCAGCGTTGGGCTCTGTGCTGACAGCTCGGAGCCTGAGCCTGCTTCAGGTTCCATGTCTCCCTCTCCCTACCCCTCCCTCTCTCATGCTCTCTGTCTCTCTCTCCTTCAAAAATAAATATTAAAAAAAAATTTTTTTTAATCTGAGTTCCTAATATAACTAACACAAGTGTGGGTAACAGGAGAATCTTTCATTGCCATCATTTTATGATTATTTATTATTAAGAACACACATGATCCTCACTAGGTATTTTTATAACACCTAGGGAATACATGCCAACTTTGGAGGAATTCTTTGAAGAAGCCATTGAACAGGCAGACCCTGAAAACATGGTTGAAAATGAATACAAGTAAGTAATGTTCCTCATGAGCTAACTTTCCACAGTATTTTTTTAGGAATTGTATGTACACCAGAACACTAATTAAGAGAGGTGGCTGGTAGGGCAGTACTTTTCCTCATAGGGGAGTTTACGTGCCAAGTTCACATTAGCCCACATCCTGATTTCAATGACCATGCCCACTAACAAGCAAGACACAGAATCATACCTGTTTCAGAAAATAAGCACAATCCCTTTGGACCCCCCACCTCCCTCCAACCATCCTCTTTTCTTTGTTCCCCTTCAAATCAGAGTCTCCCAAGAGGCGTAGATAACCATTGCTTCATTTCCTCACCTCCCATTCCCTTGTCAGCTCACTGCTGCTGGGCTGTCTCCCTGTCCCTCCACTGAAATCACTCGTCGAGGTCACCGTGTCTTGTTTTGACCTCCCAGCAGCATTCACCAATGGTCTCTCCCTCCCTAGTGTGTTCTTCTCTGGACATCCAGCAAACTCCACTCCTGCCTGTTTTCCTTCCTGCCCCGCTGCATCTCACCTGGCTCCCCATCCTCTACCTAACTCACAAATTTTGGAGTAACTTCAGGACTCAGTCACAGCTCCATCACGTAAATCTAGGCAATACCACACAGCACTGTGGTTTTAAATCGGCACTTTGGTGTCATGATTTAAGGGCAAGGACCCTCGTGTCAGACTGTCTGGGTTCCAACCCCAAGACAGTGTCTCCTACTGGCTAGGCTGCTACAGCTACTATAGCACCCCTCTGCCTGTGTCCTCATTGTTAAATAGTAATAATACCCACTCTACAGGGTTATTCTGACGATTAAATAAGATGGTTCACTTTGAACCACACAGGTCATGTATTTAGCACACAGTAAATAGAGTGCTGTGGCTGACGTGACCTTATGACTAGTTAACAAGTTAGTTACTCTAATCTCTTAACTAGTGATGCTCCGGTCAGTTCTCCAGAAGAATTGTGATCTTTAAATTCCTGCTTAAAATTTTCCCATGACTGCATATTAAAATTAGGATGAAATCCAAATTCCTTACCTGGATCTAAAAGACTTCAGTCTGACTCCTTCCCCTCCAACCACATCTCCTCCTCCTCTTCCTCCTCCTCACTCATTTTCTCTGTTCTAACCATACCAACCAGGGTTTTGTTCTTCACCTCAAAGGTTTTTCTATCTCAGGGCCTTTGCACTTGCTATTATGTTTGCTTGAAACTTCTCCCCCAGGTATTCCCATGGCTTGTGGTCTTATTTCATATCTCTTCTCAGATTACTGCCTCAGGGCAGTTTTCCCTGGCCCAGAAGCTCCCCCCCCCCCGCCATCAGAAATTCTCACTTTTCTTGGTTTTCTCATCCTTACCACTGAGATTCTTACACCTCGTGTTTATCAGTAATAATGATGCATTCACATTTACTGTGTGTCAGGTACTCCCTAGGCACTTAACATATATACCTCTAAAGTAGAAACTGTTCTTCTCTCCGTTTTACAGTTAAAGAAAGTGAGGCAAAACGTGTATTGAATACATTGAATAATGTATTGAAGTTCTTATCTAGTAAATGACAGAGCCAGGAAAATCACTCTGGCCTCAGGGCCCTGCCCTTAACTGCAGCACTAGTGTCTTGAGGGCTCCGTGACCCTGAGTGCCGAGTTCAACAAGTACTTGTTGAATGACTGAATGTGATAGTTCTCCAAGAACCTTAAGAACCTGAATGGTATGTGTGGATTTCTGGAGAATAAAGTTTGTATTTATGACTGGCAGGATTTTGAAAATGTGTAAAAGATTCAAACTGTTTAAATGGGAATGTGTCCGAGAAGTAGACTGGTTCCCTGTTCAGGCAGAGCCCTGTAGCATGGCATTAACTTAGCAAGACCATGGTATCGGAGTAGCTTTGCAAGTACCAGCACATGTTAAAAGTAGAAGCTCATTTGTAAGAGAGGACTAAAGAAATCAGCTTGCTACTCTTAAGAACTTGGGGAGGAACTGCCAAATGACTTGCAAAAACTCACAACCAGAATACATTTGTGTTCTAGATTCTTCTGCAGCTTGGCTGTTTCTGGAACATTATCTTTAGAATTTGAGGTTTCCATTTCTCACCTTACTGTGTACCACCCACTGCTGTGCTTCGTAACAGTTCATGGATTCTCTTCTTGCATCATTGCTTATTGTGTTGGCTGTTCGAGGTTTCCCTTTTAGTTTTGGAGCCATTTTTCTTCACTGGGTTTGGTATTAAGCAAACTAAAATTTGAATGTTATATAAATGGAAAATAACATATTGGATTAAGTTTATGTGGTCAAAACTCAGCCATTGAATTTATAAAATATTCTGAAATTCACACCTGTAGGTGGCATTGACAGTATGGACATCAATTTACTGAACATAGTAAACCTTATTGTGAATTTTTTTTCCTAAATAGGTAGATGATTACGGTCCGGCACATAGAACATCTAGTTATTACTATACAAACTGACTTAATCTTAAGTAAAATGTGTATAAACTTTTCAAATGTGTTTGCTGCATATGAACCTGTCTCATCGGATTCTGCTGGTTTCTAGTATTATAAATGAACTGCATACTGAGGTCTTTAGGAATAAGATCAAAATGAAAAGAATGGTGCCTTCAGCTATTTAGAGTATAGAATTTCACATGGTAAGTTATATTAATTAGAAGGCATATAGAAATAAAAAAACGTAAATTATAAGATGGACATCTCTTTTCATAGGGCTGTGAACAATTCAAATTATGGTTGGAGAGCCCTGAGACTACTAGCACGGAGAAGCCCTCACTTCTTCCAGCCAACCAACCAGCAGTTTAAAAGTTTGCCAGAATATCTTGAAAACATGGTAATAAAGCTAGCAAAGGAATTACCAGTAAGTAATACAGATGAATTTTTTCATATTCTTTAGGTGATGTTATCTAAAATGATTATCACGATTTGAGCAAAGAAGCTGAATATACAGCTTATCATGTGGAAAAAAATAATGATCTACAAACCCCCATGTTTTAGAATAAGAAAAATAGTATATATTTATAGGAAGAACATAAATTGATAAAGTATCCTAAATTACATGCTGTATAAAAAATTTATTAAAGTCCACAATACTTTGGTTAAACTATCATTCCACCTGTAAACTCAGACATGAAATTTTTCCTGTTTGCCAATGCACTTTTATCAAACAGGATCTGAGGGTAGCAGTAGGCATCTTGGCCTATCTTTCTACTCTGTTCTCTTTTCTAATACAATTTTCTCGTTGTATTACTACAACTCAAAAATTTTTAAGAACATGGTTGCTCCCCTGGTTTTCCCCAGCCCACTGTTACTGTACTAAAATATTTGCAAATCATTATACTTTTTATTGGCTTCCTTCTTCCCAGGTTGGGGGCAGGGGAAGTCTTTCTCATTCTCAGATCTTAACGTCCACTCCAAGTTAACACCATCCCATTTGTGATCCTCACCTGCCATTCCCATTTAATATGCTCAAGGATAAAGTTCTGGGTCCTCTATTTGGAAACTCAACCATTCCTGTCTAACCTGAAAGTATCCCCAGGTATTTTACAAGTCAGCATTCTTTGAAACATTCTTCTTCCTCATTTTAGCCTCCTTCTGAAGAAATAAAAACAGGTGAGGATGAAGATGAGGAAGATAATGATGCTTTACTGAAGGAAAATGAAAGTAAGAATTGAATTTTCTTGGCTATTTTACAAAATTGGAAAAGATTGGGGTTCTTTGTTGAGAGGTACGTTATTTGATCTACTTCTCAACTTCTACCACTTATCTCTCAGCTGTTTCTTATAGTGAGGAATTTTAAACATTGTTTGACAACTTGTAATTAAAATATTACATTTTATGCAATAAAAATGTGGAAGTGACGGGAAGGAAGGTACTTAAATTTGAAGGTGACCCATACTTGTTAATTTTGACAGGGATTGGGGTGGTTAGAAGGGAACACCTGGTTTCAGGGGAGGCCTTCATAATTACACTAGAGGCAACAGCTTTAGCTTTAAAAGAAGTATTGAGGGGCGCCTGGGTGGCTCAATGGCTTCAGTATCTGACTCTTGAATTAGGCTCAGGTCATGACCCTAGGGTCATGCGATCGAGCCCTGTGTCAGGCTCCACGTTGAGCATGGAGCCTGCTTGAGATTCTCTCTGCCCCTCTCCCCTGCTTGTGCTTCTTCTGTCCTTCACTCTCTAAAATAAAATTTAAAAAAATAAAAGAAATACTGATTTCCTAGTGATCATGACTGTAAGAATATTCAACCCACAGAAAATATAGAAAGGAATTGTTTTACTTTTAAAACAAAGCTTATGAAAGGTGATTAATATTTCAGTGGCCCCGTAACTTCCCAGTTCTGTTGTACTTTGAATTGTACATGTCCTCATACTTTGTACATAATTTACATTTCGTGTGTTTTCCAGGCCCTGATGTCCGGCGAGACAAACCTGTGACAGGGGAACAAATAGAAGTATTTGCCAACAAGCTGGGCGAACAATGGAAGATCCTGGCTCCCTACTTGGAAATGAAAGACTCGGAAATTAGACAGATTGAGTGTGACAGCGAAGATATGAAGATGAGAGCTAAGCAGCTACTAGTCGCCTGGCAAGATCAAGAGGGAGTACATGCAACGCCTGAGAATCTGATGAATGCACTGAACAAGTCCGGATTAAGTGACCTTGCAGAAAGTCTAACTAATGACAATGAGACAAATAGTTAGCTTCTTTTTCCTTCATTTTTTTTTTTTTTATTAAAACTGTGATAAGATTTTGTTACCAAGCAGCATTTGATAAGAGGTCCAATGGTTTTGGTAAACAATAAACATTTTTATAACAGTTGTTGTACAGTTGGCTGGTGCTCCAAGAACAAAAGAACACATTGGCTCTTGATGACTGACCTCAGGGTTTCAGAAGGGAGTAGGTTGGGAAATGGCCAAAATAAAGTGACCTCAAGGTCAGGTATCTTTGTTAAATATTTATAATGAAGTCAGTAAGCAATATTTAGGGAGCATGGTGTTTCCTAATACTATGCCAGATTAGATTCCTGCATGCCATTAGTAGTTACA
Organism: Panthera uncia; assembly: GCF_023721935.1. Taxonomy (NCBI): domain Eukaryota; kingdom Metazoa; phylum Chordata; class Mammalia; order Carnivora; family Felidae; genus Panthera; species Panthera uncia. The sequence continues at coordinate 50,008,183 of NW_026057586.1, read as the reverse complement.
AAATTTAATGTGTTCTGAAAAATCCCAGAATGACTTTGTGAAACCATATGACTGCTCTATTCTCATTCATTTGTGCTTTAAAGCAGAGGATCAGCAAACAATGGTCCATTTTCCACCTGTTTTTACAAGTAAAATTTCATCAGCACAGATGCCGATTCCTTTAAGTATGACCTATGGCTCCTTTCATGCTACAACACAGTTAAGTAGCCACAACAAAGATTATGGCCTGCAAAACCTAAAATAATTTACCATCCACCCTACCCATTACAGAAAATGTTTACCTTATTTCTTTTAAAGTTGGAGGTTGGCAAAGTCTAAAACCTAGTCTTTTTAGCTTTACAAAAATTATTTAACCTCTTTAAGTCCTTAAAATAGAGATTTATACTTCAGGGACTATTGTGAAGTTTGAGATGTATTATGTGAATGCAATCTATAAACAGCAAAGCACTATGTAGTAATGGCTGGAGTTACTACTATCTATTAGTTACTAGCAACCAGAAAGATAGTTACTACCATCTATTTCCCACGTAAGTATTAGGTCATCACTGTTCATTTGTTTTGAATCCTGAAAGGCTACTAAGTGCTTATTACACCATAAATGTTCTTGCTTGGGCTTAACGTCCCTAGCTAGTCCCGAAAGTGATACAGCACAGCTGTACTGTCAAAAGGGCCTCAGTGCTCATGGCACAGCATACAAGGCACACTCAAGAATCAAGACATTTTCTGGTCTACTCTCCCTTCTCAAAAACCTTATATGCAAGGCTGAACTCTAAAATAGCCTTATTTAAAACACTGATATAAGTCCCAATTTCTAACACTTAAAAAAATCTTTGGAATAATGCTTATTTGGATCAAGTAAGATGAAATCAATTTTATAACAATTAAGGAATTACAATTTTAAAATTCTAACTCCATACAAGACGTACTTTGTTCTAAACCTACCTCACCTGATCCAGTAGCTACAGCATCCTGCAAATCAGAAATGTGAATTCTAATTGCTAAATTTATGTCCTCAAAATTGTTCAGACCAAGACAGAATAAAAACTGCAGTCACAAGCCTCATGGCAATATCTAGGAATCCTTACCATTCTTATGGTCTATGGCCTCCTCCTCCCCCCCATTCCAGTCTGTACCCTCTTCCAAGACAAAGGGAATAATGACTGCCAGTAATTACCATTTAGCTGAAGAAGCTATTTACAAGTAAGTTTCCCTGAAATGCTTATTTTATCCCGTCTCTGATTTTGTCATGTTGTTCAAAGTTTAGAGGAAAATGGCCATTATTCTCTAGGAAACTAGTAGTTATCGGTGCTGTGCTCTGCAGAGCATTAAAACAGCCTAAGATCAGACATTTCATGATAATCCCCCAAACTTCATTTTACATACCTAACTCAAAATCAGAGACAAATTAGCTAATTTTCTATCTTTGTCTAGCAATCAATCAAGGCTCTTAAGATGAGGAACTAATTAGAATGTGTTAAAAGGTAAGAAACCTACCATACTGAAACACCACATATTCTTGGTATTTTTACCATCACTTTAAAAGTCACTATTAAATTCTGAGATAGACATGGAGATTTTGGGAACAGATGAAAGTAAAAACAATTGAGCCAAAGAAAAGAGCCATAAACGTCATTGCAGTCAGCATCCAAAGAACTCCGTTACTTTTACAACTTTATATTTCTTTTAAACAATATAATGTGAGGAGGCAAAAAAAAGATAACATTTTTTAAATGGATGCTTAACAGCAGAATAAGACTAACCATCTGCAGAAACTGTATAGTATTACATATTACCTAAACTCAACCCAAGCTCCAACACTCAGTAGACAAAAGACTTGAGGTCAGAAGCTGTTAGTCCCTCCTTTTTTTTTTTTTTTATTAAATATCCTCATTTTCTAAAAATAAGCAACCACAGCTTGTCAACTTTTTTTTTTTTAAAGGTTGATGACTACAAAACCATTGCAAAGTTAAATATACAAATAGTACAGAGAGACACAGTAATAAATGTATAATCAAATGTACTATTACTGATCACAATTTATTTTAAAGTCATGAAAAGCCAGCAACAGTCAGGCTGGACAAATACTTGATTGTACCCATGTTTCCATGGGATGTGGGCAGCAGCACTGAGTAACACAATGAGAAAAACACTTACTTCCTTTCTACCTTCCTGGTAAAATTTTTGTTAGATAAGGCAAAGGATGGGCAGCTATGAATCACCGGTGGTTTGAACCATGCAAGAACAACAACAAAGAGTAGGTGTGCAATAAACATCTGATTGCTGAATCCTGGGCTGAAAAAGGGAGAAAAAATTTATCACAGAAGGTAATGGTTGAAAGGCATTTTCAGATGAGAATTTTTAAAAATTAATGCAAGAAATAAGCTTTTAAAAAATATCTTCCTGCAACCTTTATACAGGGGAGCACAGTCCAAAGGCAATTTTCTTTATTCTGTAATTTTTTTTAGGTTGATCCACAGAGTGGTCTGCTTCCACCCTCTTTTGTTCCACACGAGGGGATACACATAAAACCACCTAAATAGCTTCTGCTAAAGCTCTGGATTATAGAAATGATCAACAAATAACATTTATTTCACACCTAAACATAAATAGCTAAAATTACTGTTCACTTTCCTCTTCCATTATTTCAACTCTGCGAGGCCCATACAGTAATACATATGCTATATGCCAGTCTCCACCACCAGAAAGCCGCAAGATATCCTCCGGTGTCACGATGCTGACCTTATCATCATCAAACTTAATCCACTCATCTGAAGAACAAGAGAAGAAAATGAAATTAATATCCTAGAGGATTTTCTCAGTTTCATTTCAAAAAAAGTACTGAGTAATTTTAGGCTAAGTAGTATTCCATCTATCATACTAACAGTTTTCCAAGTGTAGTCCAGGGACTACTCTGGTTCATTTTCAGCAATACCATAAAAGTCACAATTATTGTCATAACACTATTAAAGCATTTAGTTGCCGTTTTGCCCTCATTCTCTCAAGTGTGCTTTGGAATTTTCCAGAAGTCATAGAAGATGTGTGATAAAGCAACAGAAAAAATGCAGAAACAGTTAAGAGGATCCAGCTGTCTCCTATCAAGCCAGACAAAACAGACCTACAAAATCAAATCAGTACTATTTCTCTTGCTATTTTTTGTTTTGAAAAATAGTTATTTTTAGGTTGTGTGGTATGTTTTTTTATTACTGTCAGTTTTCACTGAATTAATTTCTCAGTAAATATTAGGAGAATCCTTAAAAGCAAAAGCTCTTTGTGGACCTCAAAAATTAAGAATATAAAAGGGTTCTAAAACCAAAAAGTTTAAAAACCACTGGGTTACAAAATTTGTACTAAATAAACTGTTAACATAATTAACAACTGGGAAAACAAAAAAAACAACAACAATCCTTACCTTGTTTCCTTTTTACCCATGATACATAATGGCCTGAAGAGCTAGACCTTCCCTGATGTGTTAACACTGCTTGCAAATCATAGTATCCACAATTATTGGAGCCAATATCTAAAAAAACGTAAATCCAACATTAGACAATGAATAGGTGCTTTCTCAAGCTAGGTAAGCAAGCAAGAAGTCTGGTGGTTAGTCTAGAGAAGTACTACTCTATTATTAGAATTCAGTAAGACACTACTGTTCAAAATTAAGGATTTATGAAAGATATTTTATGAAGTATGGTAGTATTCACAGAACTAATGCCAAAAGACTGATTTTTACTGTGTTTAAGGCACATTATATTTTAAGAAATCTGACTTTTTTTAAAGCATGCTATCTGAAAAAATTCCTAAGTGGAATTTTACCTTCAACACACACACACACACACACACACACACACACACACACACACAACACAGTAACTCAACTGAAGTTATTTTTTCCACTTACCATCAGCAAAAGAAAAAGGTTCATATTTAACTTCTTTCTGGGGACTACTCTTTTTGTCACTCTGAGGAGAAAAAAATTTAACTTTAAATCATGATATTGGAAATAAAATTTATATTCTCCAGTAAGTATTCATTTCCACAAATATTTACTGACTACAATACAAAACAAAGACAAAATGTCATCTACCTTACAATTTACTAAAACGATATAATTATAGTTAACATAAAACTGTAAACCCAAAGAATCTACACTCCAACAATACAATCTTGTATGTATAGTAACAGACCCTCTGACCAACTATAAGCCACTAAACCTAGAGCACAGCAGTGAATAGAGCAGTACAGATAAACTGTTCTAGAACAGAGAAGGAAAACCCGTCTATATTTTAATCAAAATACTATCAAACCACATAGGATAAGAAAAAAAAAAGGTTATATCAATAAAACAGGAAAGTCAAATTGCTGCAACATTAAAGCTACTAAGACATGATCACCTGCTCAAATGAACTGAATCTTAGTTTAAATGAACTAAGCTCTTTAATTCAGCAAATATTTACCTAATATCGAAACACAGGATTTACTACTTTAGACAAAGGTTTCTAGTGGGAACTCTCCCTGCCTCAGCCCATTTCAGTGTGTAATACAAAAATTAAATTTATCTAGGCATATGGACACACATTTCTTGAAAACTGTAATGCTAATGAACACAATGCAAGCAGTTTAAAGATAGGTGGAACAACAAGAAGTCAAAGGATCCTACAACAAAAAAGTGGCAATTAGGTCAACCATTCCTTTTAATTAAAATTTAATATTGAGAGTAACTATAGGAAAAGCTATAGAAAGAAAATCATTTTTTAAGTTATAGCTAAATTAGAAATCTATCATATGTTCAAGTAACCACAAGGCAATAAAGGGAAATGAAAAACAGAACAAAAAGAAAGCAAAACATAACAGATTTAAGAAATCAATAATTATATTCAACGTAAATGGTCTAGAGGCGGCTGGGTGGCTCAGTCAGTTAAGCGTCAGACTTTGGCTCAGGTCATGAACTCACAGTTAGTGAGTTCGAGTCCTGCATTAGGCTCTGCATGACAACAGAGCCTGCTCAGATCCTCTGTCTCCCTCTCTCTCTCTGCCCCTCCCCTGTGCTTGTGCTCTCTCTCAAAAATAAACTTTAAAAAAATGTTTTAATGTAAATGGTCTAAATATACCAATAAGAAGAGATTAACAGAGTGTCTTAAAAAAACATGAGCCAACTAACTCTATGGTGTCTACAAGAAACTCCTCAAATATAACTATATAGGCAAATTTAAAGTAAAAGAAAAGATATCATGCAAACATTAACAAAAACAAAGCAACGGTGGCAATAGTACTGTCAGATAAAGTAGACTTCAGAGCAAAGAAAATTACCAGGGGCAGAAAGTGACAGTGCATAATATAAAGGGGTCACTCCACCAAGAATACTTAGCAATCCTAAAGGTGCAGGCACCAAATAACAGAGCTACAAAACCTGCACATCAAAAGCTGACAGAACTGAATGGAGAAACACATAAAACCACAATTTTAGCTTCCTCACTCTCAACAATTGATAGAAACTCCCCCACTCCTCTCGCAAAACTGACAGAACAGCTCGATAGAAAAACAGCAAGATTATAGGAACATGCAACATCACCATCAACCAACTGAATCTAATCAACATCCAAAGAACACATTCCATTCAACAACAGAATGCAAATTGTTTTTCAAGTACCCATGGAATATTTATCATAGCTAAAGGGAGGGAGAAAATTTTGGAAGCCATGTATCTGACAAACGATTTGTATCTATAATATAAAGAACTCCCAGAGCGTCTGGGTGGTTCAGTCAGTTAAGCGTCTGACTCTTGATTTCGTCTCAGGTCATGATCTCATGATTCATGAGATCGAGCCCCAAATCAGGCTCTGTACTGACAGCGCAGAGCCTGCTTGGGATTCTCACTCCCCCCTCTCTCCATCTGCCTCTGCTCTGCTTGTGCTCCCTCTCTCAAAATAAATAAGTAAACATTAAAAACCATATATACAGGGCACCTGGGTGGCTCAGTTGAGCATCTGACTTCAGTTCAGGTCATGATCTTGCAGTTTGTGATTTCTGAGCCCTGCGTTGGGCTCTGTGCTGACAGCTCAGAGCCTGGAGCCTGCTTTGGATTTTGTGTCCCCCTCTCTCTGCCCCTCCCCCACTTACTGTCTCTCCCTCTCTCAAAAATAAATGCTAAAAAAAAATTTTTTTTTAAACATACACACACACACACACACACACACACACACACACACACACCACACACCTATACATAAAGAACTCTCAAAATTCAAGAGTAAAAAATAGCACAATTAGAAAATGAGAAGACATGAAAAGACATTTCACCAAAGAGGAAATACAGATAGCAAATAAATTCAGCCCTTAGGAAAATGCAAATTAAAAGCCACAATGAGGTATCGCTGCAAACCTATACAAATGGCTAAAATAAAGAATAGTGACACCACCAAATTCTGGCAAGACTGCAGAAAGTGGATCAGTCATATGCTATTGATAGGCATCTAAAATGGTACAGCCTCTAGGGAAAACATTTGAGTTTCTTAAAAAACTAAATGTACAACTACCATGCAATCCAGCAACTGTGCTCCTGGGTAATTATTCCTAGAGAAATGAAAATTTATCTTCACACTGAAACTGGTACATGAATGCTTATGGTAGCTTTATTCACAATAAACAACCCAGCTATCAATAGTTAAACTGTGGTATACGCATACCATGGAATACTCTTCAGCAACTCTACAAAATGACCTGGACTAATTTCCAAAGAATTATGCTGAGAAAAGAAAATCTCAAAGGTTACATACTACATGATTCCATTTATATAATGATCTTGAAATGACAAAATTACAGGAATGGAGAAAAGTCAACAGTTGCCAGGAATTGAGGAGGTAGGGGCCAAGGGAAAGTGGGCTTGGCCACAAGGGGGCAAGTATGCAGAAACTTTGGTTGATGAAAATGTACTGCATCTAGACTGTATTAATGTCAATTTCCAGGTTATGATACTGTATTATCATTTTGAAAGATGTTACCACAGGGGAAACTTGGTAAAAGGTATTTGGATCTCTTCGTATTACTTCTTTTAACTGCATGTGATTCTACAATTATCTCAAAATAAAGCTTCGTGTTTAAAAATAAAAGCATTTAATACACATACAGTAGTAATTTGTAGAAGAATTTAATTTTAAACTTGATATACAATATCACACTAGAAATATCTCGTTACCAGGAAAGATGTTTTTCATAATGAAAAAAAAAAAAAAAAAAGAATCCAACACACAGTTCAGCTGTACCTTATCTGAACCTAAAATGATACAACTTATTAAATACAAACTCTCCTAAGATTGTGATTTTAGCAGTTAAAGGCAGGCACACCAGCAGCACCTAAAAGATACAACTTAGTTGTCACAGTAGGCATAAATGAGCCGATACTCTACAACATGAATTCCATCTTAAAATAGAGATAATTCCATGACTTACAAGGAAAACAATAAAATACACTAAAAACACTAGGCAAGATTTTATGTAAAGTACTTTGAGGTGATAAAAGAACTTTAAGCTTAAGCTACATATTACAGGGAAAAAATAAATATTAGGGCTTATTCTACCATAAAGGGCCCATACACCATAACTAGAGTTCTTTTTCTTACACTAAAATATACCCAAAACTTTTGTGAATAGAGAAAATAGAAGTTCATCCATTTCTACTAAGAGATTAACGATAACAAAGTAATTGTTGAACAGATTAAAGATTAAAATATTAAAATGAGAAAATCAGCAATAAGAACCTACTGTCTTTGGCTGCTGATTCACTTTTTTATCTTCTAGATCCTTGAATTTTGATCGAAAAGAGACCATTTTCTCCTGAAGTTCTGGTGTACATAGTTCGTACACGTCCAACATAAGAGGAAATTTAACATCCTATATACAAAACCAAGAAAAAAAATGTGTAAACACACTTATAAAAGTAGTTACTAAAAATATCTATTAACACTTTTATAGTAGTACTTTCATAATCAAAAGAAGTTGAAAATAAAATTTATAAAAATCACTTGCAAACCTATGCAGCTGAAAACATCACAGTGCTTATTTTCAATCTGGTCCTAATTTTCCTTTTTAAATAGGCTCCATGCCTAACTTGGGGCTTGAATGCAGGATGCTAAAATCAAGAGTCACATGCTCTACCAACTGAGCCAGCCAGGCAGCCGGGTCCTAACTTTTTAAGGTAAAAAAAAATTTTTCACTTTTTTCCCCCCAATATTCTAACCCATAACATTAACCACAGAGGAGTTACCAAAATTTACATGACAAAAGAAGCATTTCAAAAACATTAGATCAGGGGCACCTGGACGGCTCAGTCAGTTAACCGTCCAACTTCAGCTCAGGTTATAATCTCACGATTTGTGGATTTGAGCCCTACATCGGGTTCTACGCTGACAGTTCAGAGCCTAGAGCCCGCTTTGATTGTGTTTCTCCCTCTCTCTCTCTCTCTGCCCCTCCCCTGCTTGTGCGTGCTCTTGCTCTCTCAAAATAAACTTAAAAAAAAAAAAAATAGATCAGTTGCTGTGAAAATAATTGACACTTATAACGGACAATGGAAATCAATTTACAAATGGGGTCACTTAATGACTCTTTGTAACTTGAAATACTCCTTTACACAGAAATAAGTGGTACAGTTTAATAACTAAATATTAATACATATTTATAGTTAACACTAGTAAATACTTCCAACTACATTTGACCCTATCATGTAACACTAAGTATATCTAAAATTGTATTAAGAATTTCAGCTGTCTCCCAAGGATCAAGGACTGTGGATATGTAGCAGAGCTACCGTTCCATAACAGTTCTTAAGGCTGGCTCTTACTGAAGAGATTATAATTACTGCACTAGAGAGTGTAGTGTGTTTTAATACTGCTGGGTCAGTATCTATGGAGTTGAGGATCTGCTCTAGAGCAGTGTTTCTGGGAGAGTGAAGGGCAACCATCAGAATTAACTGGGAATCTTTCAAAAAATTGTAAGACCTCAGGGCCTACTTAATCAAATGCTGAGGGTGCTGGTGGTAAAAATCAGGCATGTGTATGAATGATTTAAAAGAAAAAGGATAGGGGCGCTTGGGTGGCTCAGGCGGTTGAGTGTCCAACTTCGGCTCAGGTCATGATCTCGAGGTTCACGGGTTCAAGCCCCGTGTCGGGCTCTGTGCTGACAGCTCAGAGCCTGGAGCCTGCTTCAATTCTGTGTCTCCCTCTCTTTCTGCCCCTCCCACACTCACGCTCTGTCTCTCTCTCCCTCAAAAATAAAAATAAACACACAAAAAAAATTTTTTTAAGAAAAAGGACAATAGATAATTCCAATACACAGTCTTGGTTAATTAAGAACCACTTATCTAATGTTAATAACTTCCCTTACAGTATTTTGAAGTTTATCCCTAAAGGAATAAAGAAACCTTTAAGTTAGGGATTTCTATCAAAGAATTACAATATTTTATTATACTGAAGCTCATTACTAACCTTAAGAACTTTAGCATTCACAGATTCCTTCTCTTTATAAAAAAATCGAACCATCTGAATAGTCAAGTAAGCAGGTAGTCGGCTGATCTTGGACTGAGGAGAAAAAATAAATCCTATCACATGCAAATAACACAAGTTTTTAATTCCTTGGTTTGGTACAAAGACTGGGTAACATTAATTAACTGGAAACCTTTCATCAAAATGGATTCAATTTCAAATGGAATGCACAACTTACAGATTTGATGTATAAAGCATTTCTTTGCAATGTCGGAGACTGTTTGGTGATTTCTTCCTGAAGTCGCTACAAAAAAAAAAAAAAAAAAAAAAAGGAATATAACAGAAGACCAAACATTTTTAGTTTTAAAATTTTTTTTCTGCAATATAGAATCACACTTTTTTTTTTTTTTTAAATAAGTTCTATGCCCAAAGTGGGGCTTGAACTCGTGACCTTGGGGATCCAGAATCACATGCCAGGGGTGACTGGGTGGTTCAGTCGGTTAAGCATACGACTTCGGCTCAGGTCATGATCTCGCAGTTTGTGAGTTCAAGCCCCACGTCGGGCTCTGTGCTGATAGCTCAGGGCCTGGAGGCTGCTTCAGATTCTGTGTCTCCCTCTCTGCCCCTCCCCTGCTCACACTCTGTCTCTCAATAATAAACAAATGTTAAAAAAATTTTTTTTTTTAATTTTTTTTTAAACATTTATTTTTCTTTTATTTTTGAGACAGAGAGAGACAGAGCATGAACGGGAGAGGGCCAGAGAGAGGAGGAGACACAGAATCCGAAGCAGGCTCCAGGCTCTGAGCTGTCAGGACAGAGCCCGACACGGGGCTAGAACTCACAGAGCGGGAGATCATGACCTGAGCCGAAGTCGGACGCCCAACCGACTGAGCCACCCAGGTGCCCCTAAAAAAAAAAAAAAAAAAAAAAAGAATCACATGCCAGCCAGGCATCCCTGGAATCTACTTTTAATTCTGTTAGACAACATATGAACATGGATTTATACCACCGAAAAATCATCTAAATGAAGACAATGTACGAAGGCCTTTAGATTTGGTTCAGTTCTGAAAAGGCATCAAATAATTTACACTAGTGTGAACTCCTCAGAATGTAAATAACGTTTGAAGTTTTTAAATTGTGACCCAAATGTTGCTCATATTCTGAGTTTACACTGTATTTTATATAATATAAAAAAGCCTTTTATGGCTTCTGTCTACATACAATCAGAATACTATTAAAGGACAATTAAGAAAATGTAGAGAATCCTTGTTCTTTATGCTTTATGTATAAAAACCTTCCAGAACCAATTACTATTAAATGAGAAAAGTCATCACAGAGAAAACCTGTTAATCTAACATATGTGGAAAGCCACTTTACATATCTTAACCATCATGTCTGCTTTTCCATTTCTTACAGCCTATGTGATGCTCAGCAAGGCAGTTACCCCTCTGCACATCATATGGAAATGATAACAACAACCACATATATATCATAGTGCTGTTAGAATTACATGAGTCAGAATGTGTAGAAAACATGCACAACCATTTGGCATATATTCTATGTTCAATAAACATTAGCTACTATTATTTTTCATATCAAAAAAACACTAATGTGCTCTGCTTCATAAGAACATTTAATATCCAAGACATTTAAGTTAAAACAATTTACTGTTAATGTTTACTATAAAATTACTTATATAAAATATTTTCTTAATTTTTAAACATTACTAATCATATTACAAAAGGAATCACCATGTAGCTTTTTAACACTTAATCAAGTTTGTTCATCAGCAAAAATGGTAAAGAAATATGGAGCCAAATTACTCTAGAATAATCAGAACAAATGATAATAAAGCATCTAAAAAACAGGCAACATGGGGCGCCTGAGTGGCTCAGTCGGTTAAGCGTCTGACTCTCAATTTCAGCTCAGATCATGATCTCATGGTTCGTGGGTTTGAGCCCTGTGTCGGGCTCTGTGCTGGTAGTGCGAAGCCTGCCTGGAATTCTGTCTCCCTCTCTCTGCCTCTCTCTCTCTCAATAAATAAATACACATTTTTTAGAAATTATTATAAAAATGGGCAAGACAATACAGTATCTGAAAAATACATGCTTTTCAAGAAAGCATATCTGGCATGATGTTATTCATCAGGTAAGCTATATCAATTATCAATCCACTATCATCTAGAAGAGCCAAGCACATTTAGCTTTTCCAGAATTTTATAAAATTATGAAGAAAATATTGTCCTGGAGAGTTCCTGCCAAAACATTCCATTCCCTTCTACACTCTCCAATTACATTTATACTTCATTTGATGCCTTGAAACTTGCACATCATGATTTATTATAGGACTCTTAGGAGTTAGCTATTATTTGTAAGCTTTTAAAATAAACTTCTCTTAAAAGCCATTAGGCCTCATTACAACTCCCCTTCAGTATCACAGAGCAGAGAATATTACTATTTGCCTCTTATGTCCACATTTACCAACCCCTTCCCTAGCCAATCTTATCCCAAACTATAGATGGGAACTCCCTGATGACAAATGATCTTGTTTATCAATGCAATCCCTGCCTCAATTCATTGCCTATCTTCAAGACATGTACGTATTTCCCAAACCAAACCAAAGTACTAAATTAGCAAACAAAACTGTTAAATTTTATCAATCTTCTCATTAAAGAATACATTCTATAATATGGAAACGGTGAAAGAGTACTAACTGGATAATGACAGTATCAAGTTCTAGACCCGGCTCTGCCACAAACCAATTAAGTCACTTACATTCTGGGGCCTCAACTGTAATACTGGTGCAGTGGCAGAGGACCCACATGGCCTAATTTGAACAGTAAAATCCCAGTTTATACTCATCATTACTAATACACCCTCATCATAATACCCTCAGAGGCCTCCTACAAGCCTCTGGTCACAACATTTTTGTCAACCTATCATGCACATAATACACAACCTTGTGGTTATGTGTGTTTCCATTAAATGATATGTTGACACATTATCGTCTTCACAGCCAACTACACTCTAATTCATCCCTGAACAAAGCTTATCTAACAAACATTATTTTCTCCTTAAGGCTTATCTAACAAACATTCACACACAGTCTTCTTGGCCTCAGAACACTAGACAGCACTTCAGCACTTTGGCTCAAGGCCACTCTAAACAGCAAATCACCAACAAAAAGCACAAAATGCAAAAAAAAAAAAAATTTGTGGTACTAAAATTACTGCAAAAGGACACTTGCTTATTTCATGAGTTGAAACTAGAAGACAGCATCACCTTTTTGGACCTCAGGTGAGACTGTGTCCATTAACTCAAAATTTTTGCCACTATGGAACATGTCTACAAATGACTATGAAAGCACCACAAGTATTGATATTAGAGGTATAAATAAATTTTAGTTAAGTAGGTGTATCTGCAAATAGAGAATCCATTTACAATTAAGATCAACTGTAACTGAACTTACCAATTTAAGTCCTGTAAAAAGATACTTGACTTCTTGATTGATAAAACAGCTAAGCTGAAGCTGATTTTCCTTCCCTTTAGTGACTTCTTCTTCTTCAGATTCTGTACATTTCATGCTTGAGAAATAAGATAAGGAATATACCAACAGGCATTCACTTTGTTACATAATCCTGAATATAATAAATTATCCTAATGCTATTAAAATTAATAGCATCACTATTTGCAAATGACATATCCGATAAAGGGTTAGTATCCAAAACATATAAAGAACTTATACAACACCAAAAAATAATAATAATTCAATTAAAAATGGGCAGAAGACATAGACATTTCTCCAAAGCAGATATACAGACAGCCAACACAAAAAAAGATGTTCAGCATCACTAATCATCAGGAGAATGCAAATCAAACCCACAATATCACCTCACATCTGTCAGAATGGCGAAAATGACAAGTGCTGGCAAGAATGTGGAGAAAAAGGAACTCTCATGAACTGCTGGTGGAAATGCAAACAGGTGCAGCCACTGTGGAACACAGTACAGAACAACCATATGATCCAGGAATTCCACTACTAGGTATTTATCCACAGAATATGGAAACGCTAATTTGAAAAGACATATAGGCACCCCCATGTTTATTGCATTATTTACAATAGCCAAGTTATGAAAACAGCCCAAGTGTCCGTTGATGGATGAATGGATAAAGATGTGTTATATATACACAATGGAATATTATTCAGCCACAAAAAAAAAAAAAAGACTGATATCTTGCAATCTGCAACAACTGAATGGAGCTAGAGGGTATTACGTTAAGTGAAATAAGTTAATCTGAAAAAGACACATACTGTTTGATTTCACTCGTGGAATTTAAGAAACAAAATCAAATGAACAAAGAGACAAACCAAGAAACAGACTCTTCTTAGCTATAGAGAACAAACTGATGGTTACTAGAGGGGAGGTGGGTGAAATAGGAAAATGAGCACTGAGTAATGTGTAGAACTGCTGAATCACTATATTATACGCTTGAAACTAATATAACATTGTATGTTATAACTATACTGGAATTTAAAAAAAATAGCATCATACACTGGTATTTAAAACATTTTGGTTTCCAAGTAGATTCATTTCAACATACTTAAAAGTGCTCCATTCACTTACCAACAATATGAGTAATGAGTGTATAAAAGGATAAACTCTCAACAAACATACATTGGTACTCATAGTATTGAATGGTTTTAACACTAAGGTACATAAACAGAAATCTTTAAGCTTCTACCCATGACCTAGAAAATAGGCCTTCCCTAAATTCATGAATTCATGTTTTATTGGCTCAATCTCATGTATACAATTTGGCTGATACATTGTTTCATACATTTAAAAAATTAATTCCCTATGAAGTAAAAAAAAAAAAAAAAAATTCCCTATGAAGTGAATTAATGAGGTTGACTCCGCTAAAGATATTCTTAGGAAAAAATAATGAATATCCTTATTAAAGTATATACTTACCTAAACATTAGGATTACTCTAATGGGTATATTTTTCCAAATTCCTAAGTTTCACCATATTTTTCAGGCATAAAGCCTCTGAAGAATTTTTCATACCCCACCCACCACTCCAATCAGTCAACAATGCTACTGATACCCATCTACTTCTAGTAAGTTATGAGTACAGCCTCTACAAATCTTGGCTCATAAGGATACGTAGTTTCAAACTCAACTCCGAAGAACTGATCAATTAAGCTTTTCTTTTTAGAAGGTGTCACTGCTGATGCAGATGAAGAATCTGTCTGCAAAAATTAAAACAAAAATTCCAAATTTACTTTATATAGATACTAATGTGTATTTCTTCCCTCATAATCCAATTTAGTAAATACATATTTAAGCTTTTTAAAATGTAAGCCCCTTCTGTAAAATCCTTCTATTCAAAAAACATCACCAAAAGACTACAGATGCTCAATAATATCTTCTATGTTTAAATAAATAATACACTGAATTCAAGTGTCAAATGCAAGCTTTCAAATTCCAACTACAGACTGAGCATGTTAAAGTATTCAAGTACATGTGTATCTATTAAGATGAATTTATTTCAAGCCTTTGGGATTGGTGAGTAGGGGGAAATCAAGGTATAATGGAAGTCTATAAGCACAAATAGATTTCAATCACCTCTTTAACAGAATCATCTTCTATAGCTTCCAATTTCTGTTGCAATACTCGCATCATTTGTATCCAACATTCATTAGCATCCTGTAATTTAAAAATGACACAGTAAATAATCCTGGCTGTGACAGTGTTTTACCCATAAGAGTCTTCCAAAAGAAGTACTGTTTCCTTAGGGAAGGGAAATAAAGCTATTTTATTTAAAAATATTAAGTCAAATGAGATATTATATGATCTTCAAAGCAAAGAATTCCAGAACATTCATTCATTCAAGAGAGGTTCACTGATCTCTTCCTTATGCTAAACACTGTTTTAGACACTAAGAATAAACACAGCCGTGACCAAAACAGAAGGAAGTTCTCAAGGGGGATATAAATAACATATAACATAAATTCACCTAAAGAGAAGTTATGAAGAAAAAAAAAAAAATATGGGAGCAGAAAGTGATGAGGTGAAAGGAAGTGTGCTATTTCAATAGGATAGTCAAGAAAGCTTCTCTGATGCCTTGACATTTGAGCCGGAAGACCCAAACAATATGAGGAAGCAAGCCATGCACTTATCTGTAAGCTAAAGAAAGAAGAGCAAAGACCCTGCAGAAAGAGGGTATGTGGAGGGTTTAAAAAATAGCAAGGAAGCCAGTGAGTGTACAGGAGAGCCAAAGTAAGCAAGGGTGAGAGTGGTACATGATGAGCTCAGGGAGGTAGCCAGGAATAAGATTATTCAGGACTGGGATAGAAAATCACTAAGAGGCAATCAACAAGGGACCAAGGATTATTCCTTAGTAACAGTTTAAGGACTCTAAAAGGTTGTGTGGAGAAACCCGCAAAAAGACGGACAAAAGCAGAAGTGAGATGATCAATTACCAGACCACTCCAGGCAAAAGATGATAGTATGAACCAGAGAGGACTGATAACTGGAGTGTATTTGGAAATGCAAATAAATATGGTAAGTGTATAACACCTAAGTTTTACATTTACACAATGAAAACCCCAGAACCTTGCCCTGTTTACCTGTTGAAGATACTGTCCTTGTTCACCCTTCTCCGCAAACTGTGGGAAAGCCATGTGTAAAAACTGCAGTAGGATAATAGGTGGAATACTAGAAGACGTTTTATCCATGGAATCAAACAAATCTCTAAGGGCTTAAAAAGCAAAGCAAACACTGCTTTAGTAAAACAGTGACACATTTAATACATGTTACTATAAATTAATTCTAGATTAATAAAAACACAAAACTGCTGAGTACTTTTAAGTATATCTACTCTTTTTGTAGTTTTCAGATTCCCAATAAGAAAAAGATTTGTTTTTAAATCTTAAAGAATTGACCCGAAGACTTTATAATGCACTAACTATAAACAACTTCTGAGCCCTGCCCCTCTGTCTCTCTCTCCTTGCCAGCCTTTGTCTTCCAAAACAAAGCACGGTATATTCATTCAACACAGAGAACACATAACCTTTGTCTAGGGATCAAACAGGCTGATGTTACTGTTTTGGTACTATGCCACTGTCAGGCCACCACTCCCAACCGACCTCCCCTTAAGCCCGTACTTAGTTCCCAACTACTTAACTCCTAAACATTAAATAAAATATGTTTAACATACATCCTAACTCTACTAAGAACCAAAACTAATTTGCCTTCTTCAAAATCTTTCCTCTGCTATCCTCTTTCACTTTCATAAAATCTCATGGTCATGGCAGACTGAGCCCTGCTCTGGGAGTTCAGAATACTCCTGCTCTGCTTACTCCCTGGCTATCATACCTTGCCCTTCTTACTTCATGTACAGCAAAATGCTAGTCTAGCCTATCTTGACTCGTTTCGTTAACTAACATGTGAAATGTTATCTACCATTAGTATATACAAACCGAAGCCCAGAAAATACTAAGCACAAAGCCAGTGTGCAATAAAATGTTCCCGAATAAAACGTGGTGTTTAAAAATGTTTTTCCAAGAGACAGCAAAAATTAAGCATCACTACCAAGCTAATGATTTTTAAAAGAAAAAATCTAAATTATAGCACACTTTAAAGTACACGTTACTCAAAATAAACAATGGTTTAAGATTTAATATATACCATAAACAGAGCATCTCAAAGTATTTCATTAGTTTGAAAGAAAAAGATCAAAAATGCACTATACATTAAAAGAGACTAGTAAAACATGAAAATTGAATACAATGTATGATCCCAAACTGGCTCCCAAAGCAAAGAACTTTATAATGGCAATACTGGATCAACTGCCGAAATTTAAGTAATCTGTATTTTAGAGTACTTCATCCATGTTAAACCCCTAGATTTTGAAAAATGGTAATTGTCTTGTGATTATGAATGTCCTTATTCTTGGGAAATACATACTGAAGTATTCAGGAATAAACTGTAACGTCTATACCTTACTCTTGAAGGTTCAAAAAAAAAAAAAAAAGAACATGGTTACAGAGAATGATGAGCCAGGTATCTAGGTAGGACAAAAAGTTAATAACTGGTGAATTCTTGTAACTGTTCTGTAAATTTAAATTTAGCACAAAACAGGGGTGCCTGGGTGGCTCAGTCAGTTAAGCATCTGACTCTTGGTTTCAGCTCAGGTCATGATCTCACATTTCATGGGTTCGAGCCCCATATCGGGCTCTGTGCTGACAGTGAGGAGCCTGCTTGGGCTTCTCACTCCCTCCTCTCTCTCTGGCCCTCCCCTGCTCACACACTCTTTCTCAAAATAAATAAATAAACATTTTAAAAAATTAGCACAGGGGCACCTGGTGGCTCAGGTGGTTAAGCGCCTGATATTGGCTCAGGTCATGATCTCGTGGCTCTGAGTCTGAGCCCTGTGTCAGGCTCTGCGCTAACATGTTATAGCCTGGAGCCTGCTTCAGAATCTTTGTCTCCCTCTCTCTCTGCCCCTCCCCTGCACACACTCGGTCTCTTTTAAAAATAAACATTTAAAAAAATTAGCACAAAATAAAATTTAAAAATGAAAAACAGTATCTTTCATCTCCTCAATACTACAAGCCTCTTAGAGGATACTGGAGAAGTTGCTGAAATTCCAAGCTACTCTTAGATACAAAAGCAAACAAGTAAACTAGATATAAATGATCATATTTTTCTCATTAAAAACTTCCAATAAATCTTTCAGGAAAAAAAATGGTCGAAGGAAAAACCTCTAACTACAAATGACACAAAGAAACATACTGTTTTTATAGTATTACAAATTAACAGCTGACCACAATGAGATACCACTTCACACCCCTAGGCTAGCTATAATCAAAAACAGACAATACCAAGTATTATCAACAATACAGAGAAATGGGAACCCTTATTCATGCTGGGAGAAATATAAAATGATGCAGCTGCTTTGGAAAACAGTCTGGCATTCCTCAAAAGGTTAAAGTATAGTTACCATACGACCCAGCAATTCCACTCACAGATATATACCCAAGAGAAATAAAAACATGTCCACAGAAATCCTTGAACAAGTTTTTAGCAATACTTACAATAGCAATACTACAATAGTCAAAAGCGGAAACCACCCAAATGTCTATCATTGATAAAAGGACAAAGGAAATACAATATATGCCTACAACAGAATCTTTTTCAGCAATAAGGAATCAAGCACTCATACATACTACAATCTGGATGAACCTTGAAAATAGTGAAAGAAGCCTCTCTAAAAAGACCACATATTGTAAATTCCATTTTTGTCAAAAGTCCAGAATAGGCAAATTTATGGAGACTGACAGTAGGTGAGTGGCTGTACAGGGCTGGGGGTGGAGAGCGGAAAACAGGGTGACTGTGAAAGGTTACAGAGCTTCTTTTTCAAAGCGATGAAATGTTCTAAAATGGACCTGTGGTGATGGCTGCACAACCCTGAGTATACTAAAAGACAACGAATTGTGCACTTTAAGTGCATAAATTGTATGGTATGGGAATTGTATCTAGTTAAAGCTGTTACAAACAAAAAGGCACAGCCATAAGAATACCTTATCAATCTAACCCAATGACTTAAGAAAGTATTCACTTGTAAAACTGTCCCAAAATGAATGGGGACAGAATACATGGTCTCGTGTAATGAAGAAATGTTATTCCCATGCTTTAAGAATTTGTTTCTCCTCATATTTCATATACCACTTCCTTACACTAACACTAGACTCTCTTGTAATGACTGCATCAACTATAATAAAACCTACCTCTTGCTATCCTCAGAGATAGATCTTACTAATAGAACCTAAAGCCAAAATTAAATTTAATCCAAAAAACCGAAAGACTCTTAGTGAGAAAAGACAGACATCAAAGGTTTATAATTTGGATAATAAAATAAAATGTAAGTATAAGTACTCCGATTTTAATGAGACAAGATTTTACAAAACAATTTTTTAAATTGAAAGCTACTAAACAAACTGAGTGAAAAATAACTTATTGAATACTACACTGCCCTCTCAAAAAAGGAGTTTTAAGATACCGACCTGCAGTAATGTACTGTGCTGAAGCCATTTCCCCTGAAGCTCTCAAGGCACCTGCATACCTAGGAACATTAGGCAGAATTAAATAGGATTCGATTCATTCTGAAACTCAAATGAGAAGAAACTAGTTAAAAGAGCTTATGACACCTTCAACTGCAAGTTTATCAGAGTTGTTCCCACCTTTATATTTCCTCCTCTTTTGGTCTTGTTACATTAACAATTATATGTACAAAAAGGAACACTAAGAAAAAAGGGAATTTAGGGGGGTGCCTGGGTGGCTCAGTCAGTTGAGCCTCTGACTCTTGGTTTTGGCTCAGGTCATGATCTCACGGTTCATGATATCAAGCCCTCCACCAGGCTCTGTGCTGACAGCATAGAGCCTGCTTGGGATTCTCTCTCCCCCCCTCTCCCTGCCCCTCCCCTATGCACTGCTCCCAAAATAAACATTTCAAAAAGGGAAAAAAAGGGGTGCCTGGGTGGCTCATTGAGTTAAGCATCTGACTTCAGCTCCAGTCATGCTCTCATAGTTTGTGGGTTCAAGACCCACGTCAGGCTCTGTGCTGACCTCTCAGAGCCTGGAGCCTGCTTCAGATTCTGTGTCTCCTCTCTCTGCCCCTCCCCTCAGCTCATGCTCTTATCTCTATCTCAAAAATAAAAAAAAAAAAAAAAACACTTTTTTTAATGTTTGTTTTAAAGAAAAAAAGAATTAGATGAATGAAGACTACTTTTAAATTCTTTCTCTTAACACTTTATTTTATTTATTTATTTATTTATTTATTTATTTATTTATTTTAATGTTTATTTCTGAGACAGAGAGAGAGAGACAAAGCATGAGCAGGGGAGGGGCAGACAGAGAGGGAGACCCAGAATCCAAAGCAGGCTCCAGGTTCTCAGCTGCCAGCACAGAGCCCAATGCGGGGTTTGAACTCACAAACCGTGAGATCATGAACTGAGCAGAAGTCCAATGCTTAACCAACGGAGCCACCCAGGCGCCCCTCCCTGCCAACAATTACTTTTAAAAAAAACATTTCCCGGGGCACCTAGTGGCTCAGTCCGTTAAGCGACCAACTTTTAGTTTTGGCTCAGCTCATGATCTCACATTTTGTGAGTTCTGAGCCCCATGTTGAGCTCAGCGTTGACAGTGCATAGCCTGCTTGGAATTCTCTCCTCTATCTCAAAATAAATAAACTTAAAAAATTAAAAAAAAAAAAAAAACATTTCCTGAAAACACTGCAAAACAAAAAAGTACAAGTATAATATCCATTATTACCAAGAAAATAAAACACAACTTCAGAAATAACAAAAAAAAGCATTACATCAAAAACATTAAATCAAAGTCAATATACCTACATTCAGCATTAACTTTCTATGTAACAATAAATAAGTCCCTTTAATTTTCAAGTCTGTCTGCTTACCTATAAAATGAGGTGTTTCTATTAAATAATTTCTAAATTCACTTTCAATTTATAATTCTCAGTTAATTTATAACAGCACAAAGGACTGGCCATTCAAAGGAAATAAACTAGTATTTATGCATACATCTTATGACACAGAATCAGAAATGATCATTCATATATCAAACACCGAGGGGCAAGAGAATGACTGCCTATTCACTATGATTAAAAAACTATGTTCATGTACCACACACCCACTGAAGGGACTAAAATGAAAAAGAATGATATCAACCAAGATTGGCAAGAATGTAGAGCCATAAGAACTATCAATACCATCAGTAACATGGATGAATTTCAAAAACTATGCTAACTAAACTAAGCCAAACCAAAAATACATTCTGTACATTTAAGTTCCTGAATGCACAAAACTAATATGAGATCAGTAGCTGCTTGCAGAGTTGGGTAGTGGGTGGGAATGAGGACTAGGAAAAGGTAGAAATATAAAAACTTCCTGGGATGAGGGAAATGTTCTGTAATTTGTAAAATGGGTTACAGATATTTGCATTTATCAAAACTGATCACACCAAACACAAGATATTTACTCCATGTAAATTACATTTCTATTTAAAAATAAAAAAAACTTTGGGGCGCCTGGGTCTCTCATTCGGTTGACCCATCTGACTTGATTTTGGCTGATCCCAGGGTTATGGGATCGAGTCCTATGTCAGGCTCCATGCTGAACATGGAGACTGATTAAGATTTTCCCTTTCTTTCTTTTTCTTTCTTTCTCTCTCTATCTCCACCCCCTCTGCCCCCTCCCATGCTCGCGTGCATACTTTCTCTAAAATAAAAAAATAAAGTAAAAAAATGTCTGTGCTTATGTAAACAATCAAAGAGGTCACAGAAAATGTCAAATCATATCCAACTGAAAAGTTGTTAATTTAGATATTTTGGAATTTGCTATGACTCAAGTTTTTAAGTTTTTCAGTACACAATTCATAACAATGTCTGAATTATATATATTCATTTTAAAAAGTGAAAATCATAATAGCTTCCCTCTTAGTTTGTAACTTCTTAAAAGGCACTTCTGAAGTTAAAATAATGTACTAATAAAGCAAGTGTATCCCAAAACATCAGTGAAGTTTATAACAACATGTTGTTAGTGAATTTTACTTCTAGTTACAGGACAACATTGCTAACTAACTATCCCTACATTTATGGCAAAGGCTATACTAATGAATTATCTTTTAACTCACTAAGAATAGGAAAAGCATAATTTAATACTATCTCCCCACACAAACCTCTCATTATAGCAAAAAAAAATAAATAAATAAAAAATAAAAAAAAATTTTTTTTGATGTTTATTTATTTTTGAGAGAGAGACAAAGCATGAGCATGAGCAGAGGAGGGACAGAGAGAGGGAGACACAAAACCTGAGGCAGGCTGCAGCCTCTGAGCTGTAAGCACAGAGCCCGATGTGGGGCTAGAACTCATGAACCATGAGATCATGACCTAAGCTGAAGTCAGACACTTAATGGACTGAGCCACCCAGGGGCCCCTACCAAGAAAACGTTTAATTCCTAATTAAGGTAAAACCATCCAATAAGCCAAATAACATTAACAGTTGAACTTTACAAAGAAAAACTGTTAGAAAATAAAAGGAAAAACTGCCAAGAGTACAGAGAGATGTAACAGAAACACTAAGAGGATTTACAGAAGATAAACAATAAAAGAGTACCTTTTCTAAGAAAGTCTTTACCAAGTCAATAAATTTAAAAAAAAACAACAAATGAGGGGTGCCTGGGTGGCTCAGCCGGTTAAGTGTCCGACCTCGGCTCAGGTCATGATCTCGCGGTTTGTGGGTTCCAGCCCTGCCTCAGGCTCTGTGCTGACAGTTTAGAGCCTGAAGCCTGCTTCAGATTCTGTGTCTCCCTCTCTCTCTGCCCCTCCCCTGCTCACGCTCTGTCTCTCTCTGTCTTTCAATAATAAATGTTAAAAAAATTTTTTAAAAAACACTACATGATATAGAAAATCCAAATGTAATTAATAAGCTTCAGTCTATTATACTTTATACTTTATCACCTACAAAAAAAAAAAAAAAAAAAAAAGGACGTTTTGACTTTTCTATCATCTGTGAAATACAAGAATCAATCATACATCAGCTAACCCCAAACATGCATCAACAGAAAAATAGATATTGTGTAGTAGATCCATACAGTGGCATAGTACACAGCATGAACATCATAAACTACAACCACACACACAAGGTTAAGCCAAAACTAATAAGCCAGACCCAAATGAACACAATCCATGTTTCTGCTTATAAAGAGTTCCAAATAGGCAAAGTTAATCCATGAGGTTAGAAGTCACATTATCATTAACTATTCTGAACACAAAGTAGAGGCAGCCATCAGGAAGGGAGAGTCACGAGGGAATATTTAGAGGCTGATGAGATTCTGTTTGTCTGTGTTGGTTACACAGATGTGTTCATGGAGATAATTCATTCATATACTTTTCTGTATGTTAAAATTTAATAGTTATAAATGAATTCAGAGTCAAAAGGAAGATTTTATAGTTGTTTTTTTTTTCAAAAACATGTGAACAGCCTCATCTAATGAATAGAGAACAGCAACCAAAACTCAGAACTAAATACCATACTTTCATTACTACACAAGAATAAATGATCTAAGCGTACAACTTAAGAAATCAGAAAATAAAACAAGCCAAAGGAAAATAGAAATAAGTTAATACAAAGAAAAGTAGGATGAATCAGACAATCAAAAAAAGTGACTGAATAAATCTAACAGCTGATTCTTTGAAAAATAAAATATACAAACCTCTGGCAAGATAATCAAGGGAAAAAATACTTAACAAATAAAAATGAAAATGAGGGGAAATACAGGTCCAAAAATAGATAATTCTTACACTAAAATATCTTAAAGACATAAGGACAAATTCATAGGAAAACATATATTACCAAAACTTACCCAAAAGACACAGAAAATGTACATTTAAAATGCCCCCCCCCCCAAAAAAAAAAGGTTTGGTCCAGCCAACTTTATAGTTAAGTTCTATTAAGAATAGATCATTCCTGGGGCCCCTGGGTGGCTCAGTCGGTTGAGCATCCGACTTCGGCTCAGGTCATGATCTCATGATTGACAAGTTCGAGCCCCACGTTGGGCTCTGTGCTGACGGCTCGGGACCTGGAGCCTGCTTCAGATTCTCTGTCTCCCTCTCTCTCTGCTCCTCCCCTGCTCACACTCTGTCTCTTTCTCAAAAATAAAGATTTAAAAAATTTAAAAAAAAGAATAGATCATTCCTATACAACTTTGAAAATATAAGTAAAATGTAAGTAAAATATCAACCTAGTAACTGCTAATGAAAAAAAACTATGTGGTACTTACCAAGACATGTCTTGCCAATCTCCAGTAAGATAAAAATATGGCCATGTGATACAGTCTTTTGTAAGTAGCTCATAGAATTTAAGGGTAATTTTTTATATTATACTTTTCACTTCAAGTTCTAAATTTAGAATTCCTACTTATCACGAGGTTCCACTAATGAGGAGCATCAAGCAAACTAGGTTCTACCTGTAGCTCTGGTTCTTGGCCCTCATTGCCTCTTCAACTAACCCAGTCTATTTCCCTTCTACCCTTTAGCAATATATACTTCTCACTCCCCAGAACCTGCCAAATAAAAATTCTTAAGTATTTAAGGATGAGCTTCAGACTGCCAGTTTTAAAACACCTCCCATGGAAGTTTCTCTCTCTTCTTTCATTCCTATTTTATCAGTGAGTGCCATTTTTCCAAAGACATACAACCCCATCCATGTCCTCTTGTAGTAAGTTAGTTAAGTACAAAGGCTTCTGACCTCCTGTAAAAACTTAGCATTCAAAAAGTATTTCATCTGGTCAAGAAAACTGAAATCAACAGAATGAAATCTCCCCTGCTTATATAAAACTCAGAGAAATAACCCCAAAACATGAAGGACTTCTCCTTGGAATAGAGCCTGGAAGATATCCGAGATGAACAAAATACAAAGAAGTCTTGGAAGTAAGGCAAGTCTGCTCCCAGTAGCCAGTTTTTAGGGCAGAGAGCTGCCCAATAAGCTGCTCATTCAGCTCATTTGCAAATGAAACATAAGCAAGAGAACATGGGTGCATAAGATAACTACACAATCTCGACACAAACGAGAGATCAATCCTTACATCTAAGGAGAACAGAGTTTAAATTAAAAAGGTCCAAACAAGGGGGGGAAAAAGACCTTGAAATAAGAATACTTCAGAGCCTCGAAGAAAGAAAAGCAGAATTCATATCCAAAATTAAGAACATGAGATTAAAGAAAAGAAAGTTGTGATAAGCAACTGTGAAACAAAGCTAATGCATAAATCAGTGAAATGTAAAATAGAACTGAGGCACTCTCCCAGAAGACAGCACATAAAATAAAAAATCAGAAGTGCAGAAAAAAAAAGAGACATGAAAAACAGAAACTATTATTCTGAATATAAGGGAAGCCAGATAAAACAAAGGAGAAACTATCTGAAGAAATAACAGCCAAGAATGTCCAAAGTTTAGGACAAGAGTCCTTACACTAAAAGTGCTCACTCAGCACTAAATAAGGTAAATAAAACCCCACACCTACCCTATTAGAAAACTCTGAAAAACAAAAAGAAAAAGAAAACCTTAAAAATTATTAACAGAAAAGAATAAGAAATGAAACTGATATTAGATCTCTCATATCTGTGGGCACACAAAAATAGTGGAAAAGTAACTACAAACCTCTGGGGAAAAAGCACTCTGACTCTAACATTTCCCATCAAAGCAGTTCTGAAACAGTATCAAACATGGCAGACTTTCTCAATCAAGACTCTAAGTGCCTGGAAGATAGGTACTATGTCTTGTTCACTAATAACTACACCAGCTATAAGCTAGACAACTTCATAAATACCTGACAAGAATTCACTTCAGAGAAATTTAGAAAACCTTCTGTTACTCTCAGGTTTCTGTATAATCCTCTCTCCTCTCTATTGCCCAGTTCTATCAAAGCATTTCACAAGCCACTAAGGAAAAAAGAAGAAGAAGAAAAAAAAAAATCAACATTCATAAAGCTGGCTAAGAATTCAAATTACAATTTAGAATTCTATCCTACATTAACAAGCAGCAATGTATATACCAAGACAGTTGTAATAAATTTAGTGAGAATTAAGTGACATATTTTTTAAGTTATACATTTATATTCAGTGAGGAGAAAGGATCTTCATTTACAGACTATTTCACAGGCTGTCAAAACACAGGTAACTGTTTACTCTTTTTTCTTTTCTATAGTGGTATAAAAATTATTCACCAGCATAAGGACAAATCAATACAAATAAAGGTATTTATTTCTAGACTAGAACTGAGAGTTCTGAAATAAATCTTATTACATACATCATGGTCAACTGATTTTCAATAAAGGTGCTAGGGCAATTCATCAAGGAAAGAGTCTTCAGCAAATGGAACTCAAAAAACAGGATATCCATTTGCACAAGAATGAGATACCAACTTCCCACCATACATAAAAATTAACTAAAAATAGATTAGAGACCTAAATTTAAGAGTTAAAATTATGAAGCTCTTAAAATATAGGATTAAATATTTGTGACCTAGGATTAGGCAACTGTTTCATATGTAAGATACACACAAACACACACACACACACACACACACACACACACACACACACAAAATTAAACTACATCAAAATTAAAACCTCTTGTGTTACAAAACAGTAACATCAAGAAAGTGAAGACAACTCACAAAATGAAAGAAAATATCTGCAAATTATCTGAAAAAGGACTTACATCCAGAACATATAACTTACACACTTGTAACTGAACAATCAAAAGACAAACCATTTAAAACACAGGCAAAGGGGGCACCTGGGTTGAGTGTCCAACTCAGCTCAGGTCATGATCTCGCTATTTGTGAGCCTCATGTGGGGCTCACTGCTGTCAGCACAGAGCCAGCTTCAGATCTTCTGTCTCCCTCTCTCTCTGCCCCTCCCCTTCCCATGTATGCACGCACACACGCACTCTCGCTCTCTCTCAAAAATAAACATTTAAAAAAAAGATTAGAGTTAAAAAAAATAAAACACAGGCAAAGAATTTGAACAGACGTTTCTCCAAAGAAGATATACAAGCCAATAAATACATGAAAAGATGATCATCACTAGTCATTAGGTAATTACAAACAACAACTACGATGAGATACCATTTCACATTTAGGATGACTATAATCAAAGACATTTGAATAAAAAGACTGGCATGGAGGTGGAGCAACTGGAACTCTCTTACATTGCTGGTCAGAAGAGAAAATGGTGCCAAGCAGTTTGGCAGTTCCTCAAAATGCTGTTTAATGAAGAGTTACTACATGACCAAGTAATCCACTCATAATCAAAAGAAATGAAAACTGGTCTGCACAACAACTTCTCCCTGAATGTTCATGGTAGGTAACATTATTATAACAGCCTCAAAATGGAAACTAATCAAATGTTTATCAACAGATGAACAGATTAACATAATATGGTATGTCCATAGAGCTGAATATTCAGCCATAAAAAGGAATGAAGTACTGACATATACTACAATATGAATAAACCCAGAATATATATATTATATATATTATGAATAAACCCATAATATATATATTATGCTAAGTAAAAGAAACCAGTCACAAAAAATTACTTACTGTATGATTCCATTTATATCAAATGTCCAGAATAGGCAAATGGATAATACAGAAAGTAGATAAATGGTTGCCTAGAGCTGGAGGTGGGAAAGGTAAAAGGAGTGACTGCTCAGGAATAGGTTTCTTTCAGGAAGGAAGAAAATAATCTAAAATTAGACTGTGATAATGGCTGTACAATCTTGTGAATATAATAAAGACCATTTAATCAAATACTTTAAACAGATGAACTGTACAATAAATGAGCATCTCAAATAAAGCTGCTAAAAAAAACATACACACAATGATACACTAAACACTACTCACCCAAATGTGAACCTCCCTTACCTACCAACAGGATTACAGCATTTCTCTTCTGTCTTACCTTTTAAGGGCATCTTTGAGTTCAGGCACGGAACGAATACACTGAACTGTGGCATTCATGTAACAAGTGTTACCAAGGTTTGTCAATCCACATGGTAATTCCATCTGATAAAGAAAAGGATTAACTCATTTTTATAAAATGACATAGCATGTATAAAATCCCTAAAATTTACACTTTGAAGTACAATTTACCAACTCATACCAATTTATATTCCACCTTCACCCAGAAGTAACAATGTCTTATATCCCACAATAGAAATGTGTACTTGCAACATGCTAATATTGTGTTTTTAATTCCCTTCTTGAAAATAATAAGAGAACAATCCTATCAGTCTTGCCCACCTTTGCAGGCTTATCATTAGAATGGGGTAACAAAGTATACATAGAAACACTTCAAAAAAAGAAAAAAATAACACTATAAAAATGCTCAATGATAAAAAAATAACATTTGACAAGTTTGTGTTAACCAGTTTTTTAAAACAATATTGCAATTTAGGATACATTGTATGTATTTTCAACAAGGAAAATTTTAAGAATTTAAACAATCCAGCATTTAAACTACTTATCGTCTTTAAGCCTGTTTTCCCATAAAATAATAGCAGTTAGCATAACACTTATTAAAGATACTAATTGACTTTGCATTGAATTATCCAGTTATACAAGGACTCCTCAAGCCAGTTTCAAAAATAAAACCTTTTACTACTAAAAACATACATCTTAATATTAACAATTAAATCTTTAAAACATTTAGATGCTACTTTCTGAAAGGCATCCTAGTAACTATAGCAATCAAATATATAAAACGTGGTATGTCTTACCGCAGATGCTAACTGTTCTTCGGTCATGTCTTCTACAAAGACAGTCTTAGCTGAGGGCTCCTCAGGAAGAGCATCTGCTGACCCCATCATTAGTAGAGTCATTCCCTATTTTTAAAACAAAAAAATTTAATTTCATAAAGATGCTCAAATGATGTGTATATCCAATAAAAGAAACCAGGTACAAAAAAAAAAAAAAAACAACACATACTGCATGCTTGTATTTGCCAGAAAAGGTAAATCTACAGAGACACCAAGTAGACTACTGGTTGCTAGGGCTAAAAGGTAGAAAGAGGGAGTGACTTTTAACACACACCCATTTTTTCCAAGGGTGATGGAATGTTCTAAAATTAGACTGTAGTGAAAGTTATACAACTCTCATCAATATACCAAAAATTACTGAGTTATTAAAAAAAAAAAAAATTCTGAGCTGGCTGCTTCAGACCAGAGGTCACCTGCTTATCTGCAAAGGGGAGTGAAGAAACCAGAATGGTGGAACATCTGTATCTTAATTGTGGTGGTGGTTACAGGGCTCTATAAAATTAACCAAATTCAAACTGTACACTAAAATTTTACAGGTGAATTTTTTTTTTAATTTTTTTTTTTTAACGTTTATTTATTTTTGAGACAGAGAGAGACAAAGCATGAACGGGGGAGGGTCAGAGAGAGGGAGACACAGAATCTGAAACAGGCTCCAGGCTCTGAGCTGTCAGCACAGAGCCCGACGCGGGGCTGGAACTCACGGACCGTGAGATCATGACCTGAGCCGAAGTCGGCCGCTTAACCGACTGAGCCACCCAGGCGCCCCCAGGTGAATTTTAATCCATATCAATTATGCCTCAATGAAGCTAGGGGAAAAATAAACACTGTCATAAAGACAGGTGAGAATGGGGGCACCTGGGTGGCTCAGTTGGTTAAACGCCCAACTTCGGCTCAGGTCATGATCTCACTGTCCTTAAGTTCAAACCCTGCATTCAGCTCTGTGCTGAAAGCTCAGAGCCTGGAGCCTCTTTCAGAGTCTGTGTCTCCCTCTCTCTCTGGCCCTCCCCCGCTCACACTCTGTCTGTCTCTCTCTCTCTCTCAAAAATAAACATTAAGACAGGTGAGAATGTTTACAATACTGGAGTGGAGGGAATTCTCGAAACGCTCATTTAGTGGAATCATTTCTCCCCATAACAAACTAAGCACAGGTAAGATTCTTTCTGTAAATGTCGATTTCTAACTGTAACAATTATTTACATTTGAATAGAATTATTTTGAGAGCATCAAACCCTCCATTATTTAAAATCATCAAACACATAAGTTAGTTCAAAATATCCAATTTTATAATTCTACACTGTCAGCCTAAGGGAACATTTATATTCAATAATATGTAACATTCCATACAATAGAAGAACAATATCCCCTCAAATCTCGTAATCCTGAAATGTGAACAATGTCTTACTACAGAAGACATGAGTGCATAAGAAGAGTAGGGAGATTTTAAGGAAAAAAAAAAAAAAAAAAAAGGAAGGCACCTGAGTGGCTCAGTCGGTTGGGCATCCGACTTCAGCTCAGGTCATGATCTCACGGTTTGTGAGTTCAAGCCCCGCGTTGGGCTCTGTGCTGACAGCTCAGAGTCTGGAGCCTCCTTCAGATTCTGTGTCTCCTTCTCTCTCTGCCCCTCCCCAACTTGTGCTCCGTCTCTCTAGGTCTCTCAAAAAATAAATAAATGTAAAAAAAATAAAAAAAATAAAAAAGCCAGAAGTAGAAGTTAGAAAAAAAAAAGAAGATGAATATTTCTACATGAGGATTAAAATTAGAAAATTAATAAGGCTGGGGAACCTAGCTGGCTCAGTCAGTGGAGCATGCAACTCTTGATCTCAGGACTGTGAGTTTGAGCCCCATGTTGGGTGTATAAGTTAAAAATAAAGCCTTTAAGAAAATTAATAAAGTTGGGAATGCAAGCTTGTGCAGCCACTCTGGAAAACAGTATGGAGGTTCCTCAAAAAACTGAAAATAGAACTACCCTACGACCCAGCAATTGCATTACTAGGCATTTATCCAAGGGATACAGGTGTGCTGTTTCAAAGGGACACATGCACCCCCATGTTTATAGCAGCACTATCAACAATAGCCAAAGTATGGAAAAAACCCAAATGTCCATCAATGGATGAATGGATAAAGAAGATGTGGTGTATATATATATGTGTGTGTGTGTGTGTGTGTGTGTGTGTGTGTGTGTGTATACACACACACACACACACACACACACACACAAAATGGAGTATTACTCAGCAATCAGAAAGAATGAAATCTTGCCATTTGCAACTACGTGGATGGAACTAGAGGGTATTATGCTAAGTGCAATTAGTCAGAGAAAGACAAAAATCATATGACTTCACTCAGACGAGGACTTTAAGAGACAAAACAGGTGAACATAAGAGAAGGGAAACAAAAATAATATAAAAACAGGGAGGGGGACAAAACCTAAGAGACTCATAAATATGTAGAACAAACTGAGGGTTACTGGAGGGATTTTGGGAGGGGGGATGGGCTAAATGGGGAAGGGGCACTAAGGAATCTACTCCTGAAATCATTGTTGCACTATATGCTAACTAATTTGGATGTAAATTTAAAAAAATAAAAAATAAACTTAAATAAATACAAAGAAAGAAAATTAATAAAGTTAACAAACTCAGTCTTCATAGTACCTATGTTGAACTCCAATAACCTTCACTCCATCACCTGTTATTTTTAACTTAAGCTTTCTGTAAGATAATGGCAAAGCAATACTAAACCATCACTAAAGAATCTTTTTTCCAAAGACAACTATCCTAAGAAAACCAAATACTTAAAGAATATACTTGCAATAATTTTAGAAATATAATAGAAAAGAAAAAAATATTTAAAAAAGTAAACCTAATAAGATATATGTACTACTTTAATTTAAAAAAAAACCTATAAAGCTTTAGAGATACAAAAAAAACAAAAACAAAAACAATACCTAAATAATAAACTGAAGGTAATGATTGATGTAGAGAACAAAGTTAAAAAGAAATATAGAAAAAAATGAAAATTCCTTACAATTTATAGCCCACTGACAAGTACCCGAGACAGTCAGAGGAACCTTCCTCAAGAAGCTTATTAGCTGCCTCAGTGTTTATACATTGCTATAGGCAAAAGGCAACCTTAGCTTGACATTAGCCTGACCTCCAGGATCCTATAAAAAAATTCCTTTGGAATCTTCCTTTCTCTCTACCCCCCTCCCAAGCTATATGTTAGCAATCATCTTCCAAGCGTGTAGCCCACTGATATACATCTAAAGAGTCTCATGACCAAGTTTTACTAGACAGTAGTGAAAAACCTTATCCTAACAGCCCCTTAAGGTCCTAGAAACCTTGCTTCCAAATTCCTTAGAGACTTATACTATCCCTAAACCCCTCGCAACTTGAAAGTATATATCTGTCACTCCTCACCATCTCAGTGCAGCTCTCTCTGCCCACAGATCCTGCCCTGTGGCTTTAATAAAACCACCCCTTCTGTATCAAAGACATGTAAAGAATTCATTCATGACCTATCACTCCTGAACCCCAACATTTTCACAGCAGTATCCAATTTCTAAACTGGAAACATTACTGTAAAGATGTGATTCCAAATTATTTCTTTCTGAAACTTTACAAAAGCATTCATGTAGCAAGTTCATACACATAATAATAGCTAAGAAATTTCTAAAGAATAAAGACTAAAGAAAATAGATTATGCAATGAAGAAGGTTGAGGAAAACTAAACAATAATTTAGAAAAAAAATAATCAGTTCTCACCTCATGGTATGCCATACCGGAAATGAATTACAAATTAAAGATGTAAAAATTGAAATAATTACGCAAACATGTAAGTGAATCCAAAATATATCTTGCTTTCCTGGAAGATTTTCTAAAATTGACATAAAAGATGAAAGAACTAATGTCACTGACTGCAAAAATCTTGAAAACTTCCAAGTTTAAATTACCAGTCAAAATTTAAAAGGAAAAACTAGAAAAAAAAAAAATTACACTATATAAAAGCACCTAAAGAAAAAAAATCAGTAAGGCAAACACACAATAAAAAATTGGGCAAAAGAGATAAATGTTAAGCAAAAGGGTTAAAATAAATTAATAATAAATTAAGCTAGAAAAAGCATACATTAAAACCAAAGTAGGGGCCCCTGGGTGGTTCAGTCAGTTAAGCGTCTAACTCTTGATTTTGTCTCAGATCATGATCTCACAGTTTGTGAGACGGAGCCCTACTTTGGGCTCTGTGCTGACAGCGCGGAGTCAACTTGGGGTTTTCTCTCTCTCTCTCTTTCTCTCTCTCTCTCTTTCCCTCCCTCCCTCTATCCCTCCCCTGCGCATGCTGTCTCTTTCTCAAAACAAATAAATTTTTAAAAAAGTAAAAGAAGGAAATGAAGCAAAGAAGTGAAAACATTAAAATAAGTGAACAAGCAAAGTTGATTCTTCTGTGGGGGCAGGGGTATCAATGAAATTGACACAAACCTCTGGGTAGATAATGAAAAAAGTGAGAGAAACCACAATTTGCCAATATAAGAGAAAAAAAAGAGAGAGAGAGAGAGAGAGAAAATAGCACTACAAACCCTAGAATTAAAGGATATTAAGAGTATATTATGCCAATCAACAATTTAAACTGTAAATTAAATGGACCAATTCCTTAAAAGATACTAA
This sequence comes from Panthera uncia, assembly GCF_023721935.1. Lineage (NCBI taxonomy): Eukaryota > Metazoa > Chordata > Mammalia > Carnivora > Felidae > Panthera > Panthera uncia. Next base: position 49,974,651 of record NW_026057586.1, on the reverse strand, counting down.
TTGCCAAAACTCATGTAAAAGAAAATTTAACATCTGAATAGTCCCATATTTATTAAATACACTAAATCTTAACTAAAAGTCTTCCCACAAAGAAAGCTCCAAGCTTCACTGGAGAATTCTATGAAACATGTGTAAAAAATCTTTCAGAAAAGAACTTCTTCAAACTAATGGTGAACATCTGTAAAACAACTCCAGCCAAGACTGGAGATTTTTCTCCTAAGATTCAGGGAAAAAGCAATGATGTCTACTATCAACCACTTCTACTCAACACTGCTGAAAATCCTAACCAGTGAAATAAAGCAAAGAAAAAAAGAGAAATAAAAGGGGGAATTGAAAAGGAAAAAATAAAACCATTCTTATTTGCAACATGACTGTATACCAACCTACATTATCCTAAACTCCAATATGTAAAAATCAGCAAAATCACAGGACACAAGATCCATATACAATAATAATTCTACCTCTATATATTAGCAATAAGCCGAAAGATGAGATTTGAAAAACACCTTTATGATACCATCAAACCATGAAATACTTACTGACATTTAACAAAACATGTATAAGACCCTATATTGAAAATATAAAATACTGTTTTGAGAAATTTTAAGATCTAAATAATGGAGAGGTATATACCTTGCTTGTAAACTAGAAGACTCGATATTAAGATGTCCCAATTTGAGGGGTGCCTGGGTAGCTCAGTCAGTGAAGCATCTGACTCTTGATTTTGGCTCAGGTCATGGTCCCACGGTTAATGGGAATTCTCTCTCACCCTCTCTCTCACCCCTCCCCACTCTCTCTCTCTCAAAATAATAAGCTTAAAAAAAAAAAGTCCCAATCTGATATATAGTATCAATGTAATTCCAATCAAACTCCCAGCAGACTCTTAGAAAATAAGCTGAATCTAAAAAGTGCCAAGGACATGCAAAGATCTTAGAATAGCCAATAGTTTTGAAAAAGAAGAACAATATTACTGGATATCATGTCTTGAATAATCAAGACTGTGGGAAGTGAATATTGGTATAAAGGTACATATACACACACCAACAGAATAGAATCCAGAAACAGACTTACATGTGCTCTCACCAGTGAACACTCATATGGGAAAAAAAAATAAACTGCCAACCATTAGTTAACAACAAACACAAGAGTCTGCTCAAAACAGACGATATACCTAAATATAAAAGCTAAAACTTGTAAAAGTTTTAGAAAACAGAAGTCTCTTGTGACCTTGACACATGCAAAGACTTCTTAGATGGGACACGAATAGTCAAAACCATAAAAGAAACTGATAAATTATACTTCAACAAAATTTAAAACTACTCAACAAAACACATTAAGATAAAAGACTGAAAAACACAAACTAGGAGAAAATATCACAGCACATGTATCTCACAAAAGACTTGATTCCAATATACATCAAGAATATACAAAATGCAAAGAGATTTAAAAAGGGGGGGGGGGCGGCGCCTGAGTGGCTCAGTCAGTTGGACGTCTGACTTTGGCTCAGGTCATGATCCCACATCATGAGTTCAAGCCTCCCATCAGGCTCTGTGCTGACAGCTCAGAGCCTGAAGCCTGCTTCAGATTCTGTGTCTCCCTCTCTTTCTGCAGCTCACCCACTCAAGCTCTGTCACTGTCTCTCAAAAATGAATAAACATTAAAAAAATTTTTTTAAAGAATATACAAAATGCAATTAAGAAAATAATCCAATTAAAAATAGGTCAAGATTTGAACATATGTTTCACAAACAGAAGATAAACAAGTTGCCCATAAGCTCATGAAATCTGTTCAATATCATTAGTCATCACATAAATGTAAACTAAAACCACAAGAAAGCATCGCTATACACCCACCACAAAGGTGAAAAGAAAAATGACTGACAACAATCAAATGCTGTGATGATGCAGAACAACTGGATCCATCATACATTGTTCACAGGAATGTACGATGGTACAACCACCACTATGGAAAGTATTTGGCAGTTTCTTACAAAGTTAAATATATAGCTTAACCACATGATCCAGCAATTTCACTCTTAGGTATTTACTCAAGGAAAATGAAAATATGCATCACTCGTAGGTATTTACTCAAGGAAAATGAAGGTTCACTGCAGTTTTGTTCATAATAGTCAAAAAGTATAAACACAAATATCCATCAAGAGAGGAAAAGATACAGGGCACCTGGGTGGCTGTGTCGCTTAGGGGTCCAACTCTTGGTTTCAGCTCAAGTCATGATCTCACAGTTCCTGAGATAGAGCCCCGCATTAGGCTCTGTGCTGAGTGTGGAACCTGCCTGGGATCTTCTCTCTCCCTCTCTGCCCTCCCTCATACACATGCACCCTCTCTCTCTCTCAAAATAAATGAACATTTAGGGGCGTCTGGGTGGCTTGGTCGGTTAAGCGTCCGACTTCAGCTCAGGTCATGATCTCACGGTCCGTGAGTTCGAGCCCCGCGTCGGGCTCTGTGCTGACAGCTCAGAGCCTGGAGCCTGTTTCAGATTCTGTGTCTCCCTCTCTCTCTCTGCTCATCCCCTGTTCATGGTCTGTCTCTCTCTGTCTCAAAAATAAATAAACGTTAAAAAAAAAAAAAAATTAAAAAAAAAAATAAATGAACATTTAAAAAAAAGAAAGATGGATACACACACACACACACACACACACACAAATTCAAGGAACCAAAACTGTATAATGGGCAAAGCTACCCAATATATGTTTAACTGTAGTCTCAAAAAAGGAGAGGGGCACCTGGGTGGCTCAGTTGGTTGAGCGTCTCTTATTTCAGCTGGGGTCATGATCTCAGTTTGTGGGTTCGAGCCCTACATGGGGCTCCTCCACGGTGACAGTGGGAAACCTGCTTGAGATTCTGTCTCTCTCTCTCTCTCTCTCAAAATAAATAAACATTTAAAAAAAAAAAAAAAAAAGAGTGAAGGAAGGGCACACAGAAAACATAAAGAAACAGCTGAAACTTTTCCAAATGTAATAAAAACTAAAAACCCACAAATTCAATAAGCTCAAACAGAACATAAAGAAAACCTCTCCAAAACACGTAATTGCTGAAAAGCAACGAGAAAAATCTCAAAAGCATCAGGAAAACTAGAACCATTACATGCAAAGGAACAAAAGAATGACAGCAACTATGCAAATCAGAAAAGTTTTCATGTATTGAAAAAGTGTTAATCTAGAATTCTATACCTATCAAAAATGTCTTTCAAAATGAAGGTGACATAAAGAAAGAGCTCTTCAGAAAAACAAAATGAGCTATGAGAAAAATTCATAGATATGCTCTGCAAGAAATGTAGCAGTTCTTCAGGCAGGAGAAATTGGTATCTGCTGGAAATCTATATTTGGATCCAAGGGGAAGAATGACAAAAATGGTAAATATGACTTTTATACATTTTTAACCTCTTTAAATAACTATTTAAAGCAAAAATAGGAATCAAGTATAAGATTTCTAACATGTAGAAATAAATTGTATGACAATTGCAGCAAAGACCAGAAAAATGGAAGTATACTATCAGAAAAATCTTACATTATACTTGAAGTCATTTGTTATTTAAGGCAGATAAGTTAAAGATATGTAATATAAACCCTAGAGCAGCAGTTCAAAAACATCATCTTAGGACTCTTTATACTAAGAGGCAGCAAACTTTTCCTATTAAGGGCTATACAATAAATATTGTAGGCTTTCTGGGCCATACACAGCCCATACAACAAGGGTCAATGAATTTCAGAGGACCCAAATAATATTGGTATGTTATGGGACTGTAACAGAATCAAATTAGAAATGAATAACACAAACATACTAGAAAAAGGCCCAAATACCTGGAGATGAAACAACATAGTTCTAAACAATCTATCAGTCAAAAAAAAACAGAAGAAAATATTTAACTGCATAATAAAAACATAGTATATCAAAAATTGTGGATACAACCACAAGCAATTAAAGATAAATAATTTTAAGTGTCTACATGAACAAAGAAGATATAAAAAAAGTCCATGATTTAAAAAAAAAAATTTTTTTTTAACGTTTATTTATTTTTGAGACAGAGAGAGACAGAGCATGAACGGGGGAGGGTCACAGAGAGAAGGAGACACAGAATCTGAAACAGGCTCCAGGCTCTGAGCTGTCAGCACAGAGCCTGATGCGGGGCTCGAACCCACGGACTGTGAGATCATGACCTGAGCCGAAGTCGGACGCTTAACTGACTGAGCCACCCCGGTGCCCCAAAAAAAGTCCATGATTTAAGCACACACCTTAAAAAGCAATAAAATGAAGCAATGTAAATCCAAGGTAGGAAAAATGGAAATAATTTAAAAAGTAGGTATCAATAAAATAGAAAATAGGTAATATATCAACAGAGTCAAAAATTGAAAAGATTAACTGATAAATCCTTAGCAACACTAACCACCCTCACCCCCCAAAAAGCAAAGACACATTAGTATCAGGAATGAAGAGGGGGAATATCAACAAATAAAGATAAATACAAAAGAATAATTAATGATTATTCTGGCAATGACTATTATGCCAATAAATTCCATATATTTAAACAAATTTTCTCAAAGAGAAAAATCACCAAAATGGACATAAAAAAGAGAAAATCTAAATACCCTGTATCTATTAAAGAAACTGAGTATTAATCAAATTCCAACATAGAAAATCCAGGTCCATATAATTTATCCATGAATTCTAATCAAGTACTTACAGAAATTATACTAATCTTACACAAACTCATTTAGAAAAGAAAGGGGAGGGAATACATCCCCAAATAAAAATACTAATATTCCTCATGAACATATATATGAATATCCTTTTTAAAAAAATGAAGGACGCCTGGATGGCTCTGTTGGTTGAGCATCCAACATCAGCTCAGGTCATGATCTCGTGGTCTGTGAGTTTGAGGCCTGAGTCAGGCTTTGTGCTAACAGCTCAGAGCTGGAGCTGCTTCAGGTTCTGTATCTCCCTCTCTCTCCGCTCCTCTCCCACTTGCGCTCTCTCTCTCTCAAAAATAAACACTAAAAAAATAGTAATAATTTTAAAATGAGAAAATAAAATCCAGCAATATATAAATGAGATAAATACATGATTTAATGGGTTTGTCCCATTCTCCAAGTGTTTGTCAACCCCTCTAAAATTCTTTCACAGAGTCAACACAATCAAAGCTGTTTTCATAATACCAAGGAAGTTACTGTCCCTTGTTCATTGTGCAGACACTTGCACTAATAGTGCAAAAAATTTTAACAGTTTAACACATATCAAAGTAATGACATCAAATGAACTGGTAAAAATGATTATTAAATCTCAACCTTTGAGTACATTCCTTTTTCATATTCTGTGCTATGGAATGGGAAGCATCCAATAAAAAAAAATAAAAATAAAAACTTAACTTCTGGCAACCAAGATCTCCTTCAGTAGGTGAATAAACTGTGGTATATCCAGAAAATGGACTATTATTCATCGCTAAAAAGAACTGAACTATCAAAGCCATGAAAAGGCATGGAGGAAACTTAAATGTAGATTACTAAGTGAAAGAAGTCAATCTGAAAAGTCCACATACTGTAAGATTCCAATATGGGACATTCTGGAAAAAGGCCAACCCATGAGACAATGAAAATATCAGTGGTTATCAGAGGGTTGAAGGGAAGAAGGGATCAGGCACAGCATACAGAATTTGGGGCGGGGGGGGGGGGGGGGGACAGTAAAACTATTCTGTAATGATACCATATTAGCGAATACATGTCATTATACATTTGTCCAAACTCACAGGATATGCAACACCAAGAATGAAACCTAATGTAAACCATGGATTTGGGTACCAATGATGTGTCAATGCATGTTGATCAATTACAACAAATGTGCCAAATTATGTGTAGGGGATGTTGGTAATGGAGAAGGCTCTGCATGTGTAGGGAGGAGGATATGCGGGAAAGCTCTGTATCTTCCGCTTAGTTTTTGCTATGAACCTAAAACTGTTCTAAAAAACAAAATCTGGGGCGCCTGGGTGGCGCAGTCGGTTAAGCGTCCAACTTCAGCCAGGTCACGATCTCACGGTCTGTGAGTTCGAGCCCCGCATCGGGCTCTGGGCTGATGGCTCAGAGCCTGGAGCCTGTTTCCGATTCTGTGTCTCCCTCTCTCTCTGTCCCTCCCCCGTTCATGCTCTGTCTCTCTCTGTCCCAAAAATAAATAAAAAACGTTGAAAAAAAAATTAAAAAAAAAAAAAAAATCTGTTTAAAAAAAAAAAAAATCAATGAGAACAACACATCTGCATACCAAAGTATGATTATTTTCTTCAGGATAAGCTTTCATAAATGTCTGAGTTGCAAACTAGTTCTAGCAACTAGTTCGTTGCTTTCTTTTTAATTTTTTTTAATGTTTATTTTTGAGAGAGAGAGAGAGACAGAGACAGAGAGGAGGGAAGGAGGGGCAGAGAGGGAAGGAGACACAGACTCCAAAGCAGGCTCTAGACTCTGAGCTGTCAGCACATAGCCCGATGCAGGGCTGGAACTCATGAACCGTGAGATCATAACCTGAGCCAAAGTTGGATGGTTAACCGACTGAGCCACCCAGGCACCCCTGGAGTAGTTGCTTTTGTAATGAAATACCATTTTTACTTACAACAACTACAAATTATGGGTTTTTATACTTGACTATTTAGCCAACATTTTCTCAAAAATAAATGAAGTGAGCTTGATGCCTTAGGAAAAACGGACTATAGTTGATGACAAAATTAGAGCTTTTGCGTGAAAATTAGAATGTTACATCTGTCACTAGGTACTTGGCAGCTCTATGTACTGTTGAGGTTGGTGGTGATATTAATGAAAGCCATTTTTTGGTATTGTATATTAAAATACATTAACATATGTAAGATCTAAAAAACTTAGGAAACGAGTCTTTTCCAAATGACCAATACATGATGTTACAAAATCATGCACAAGAATTAAGATCCACTGTAAGTGCAAAACAGACAAATATATGTTTATGTTGGAAAGGTCACTGATGTGGTTTCTACCACAAACTAACCAATTATAAACTATCACATGTTAAGTTCTGGTGTACTAGGAAAGAAGAATGTTCACGATTTTATCTTAAAAGACCACTCCCTTTTCCCACTATTTGACTATGTGAGGCCAGATTTCTTATAAATACTTCAACCAAAACAACATATCACAACATACTGAATGAAGAAACAAATATGAGAGTTCAATTATCTTCTAATTAAGCTAGCTTTTTTTTTAATTTTTTTTTTAACATTTTATTTATTTTTGAGACAGGGAGAGACAGAGCATGAACAGGGGAGGGTCAGAGAGAGGGAGACACAGAATCTGAAATAGGCTCCAGGCTCTGAGCCGTCAGCACAGAGCCCGACGCAGGGCTCGAACTCACGGACTGTGAGATCATGACCTGAGCCGAAGTCGGCCGCTTAACCGACTGAGCCACCCAGGCGCCCCAAGCTAGCTTTTAAAGAGATTTGCAAAAACATAGAACGCTGCCAGTCATTTCATGTATTTTTTGGAAAACATTTACAAAAAAAAATTAACATGTAATGCGTCTGTTATTGTTATTTCTAAATAGTTTAATTTCAGTTTTAATTTCTAATATATCAATAGATATAACTCACATATACAAAACTCTTTGGGGTTTAGAAATAATATTAGAGTATAAATGGGGTCACAAACACCAAAAAGTATGAAAGCCACACATCCCAGGAATGCCAGGTTTAACAATTAAAAATCAAGAAGACTAACCAGATTATCAGAGTAAAGTAGGAAAATCATATGACCTTTTTAATAACCACAAAAAGCACTTAACAAAATTCAACAGCCATTCATAATTTAAAAGGTCTTCATGAAATGAGTGAGCTAGGATAAAACAAAGATGCCCATTTTCATCACTTTCTATTCAACAATGTGTTAGAAGTCCTAGCCCAGGGAAGTATGGCAATAAAAAGAAACAAATCTTAAAGACTGGAAAGGAAGAAGTAAAAATAACTCTATTGGCAGAAAACATGCACATGTACATAAAAAGCCCCAAGGGGATCTAGAAAGTAACTACTCAAAGTATTAAGTGAATTTAGTAAGGTCAGGATAAAAATAAACCGATCTACCCATGAACTAGAAAACAAAATTTTTTTAAAATATCATTTTCAACAGCCAAGAAACACTACATTCCAAGAATCTAACAAAAACCATAAAGATCTCTATCTACACAGAGAAGCTACACAATTCTGCTAAGAGAATATAAAGGCCTAAATAGAGTACATCATAGTTAAGCATTTTAATACTCAATAGGAAGATGCCCATTCTCCCCAAAATGAACTACAGAACCAATACAATCTCAAAATTCCAGGAGTCCATTTGTAAAAATTAACAGACTTATTCTAAAATTATAAGAAAATGCAAAGAAGCTAAAATATTCTGGCAGAGGTTGGAGAACTTAATCTCATTTCAAGACTTACAAATTTTAGTAACTAAGTTGTAATCAAATGTATCAATGACACAGGAGTCCAAAAATAAAATTCCAAGTGATTTTCAAGAAAGACTCCAAGATGAGTCAATGGGAAAAGGAAAGTATTTTCAACAGATAGTGCTGGAACATATATATACATATATATGGAAAAAGGCATTTAGAATGTATTTTGGTATAATAATTAAGAAATTGCATTATAATAAGTATTATGATAATACTTACATTTTTTATTTTGATGTTTCCCCAATCATCATCCTGTTTTAAAGACAAATAAAAAACATTTAACCACGGCTGTATAAATTGAACATATTCTAATAATCAACTAATTTTAAAGGTATCCAGGGGCACCTGGGTGGCTCAGTCAGTTAAGTGTCTGACTCTTGACTTCAGCTCAGGTCATGATCTCACAGTTGATGGATTCAAAGCCCCATGTTGGGCTCTGCACTGACAGTGTGGAACCTACTTGGGATTCTCTCTCTCTTCTCTCTCTGCCCCTCCCCCACTCTCTCTCAAAAGAAATAAACTTTAAAAAACAACAAAAAAAGCTACTCCAAAACAGTTTTTTCTTTATGTACATTTTACTTAAAATTACTATAATCAAAAATACTTGGGGGTGGGGGGGTGGCACCTGGCTGGCAGGGTTGAGCATCCCAACTCTTGATTTCAGTTCAAGTCATGGTCTCACAGTTCCTGGGATGGGGGCCCGACTTCGGGCTCTACACTGACAGTGGGAGCCTGCTTGGGATTCTCAGTCTCCCTCTCTCTCTGCCCCTCCTCCACTCTCACACACAAGGGCACACATGCACAGTCTTAAAGCCAGTAAGTCTAACAATTGCTTAAACTACAAAAGCCACAATCTAAAAGACAATAAACCTAACAGTTCCAAAAAGACTAAAAAACATTTAATTGATGACAGATACTAATTTTTTTGCATGTTTGTTGCATGTATACAACTAGCAAAGCTAATAACTAGCTTACAGGACAGGAATGAAGAGTAATTTATAAAATAAGATCTACATAATTAGAACAATTATATAATTTATTACCAAAAGTAGGAGATTCTTAGGAATCAAAGTGCTATTAAAAATTATACCAGGGGGGTGCCTGGGTAGCTCAGTTGGTTTAGTGTCTAACTTCCAACTTTGGCTCAAGTCATGAGTTTGAGCCCCACATCAGGCTCTCTGTTGTCAGTGCAGAGCCCACTTCAGATCCTCTGTCCCTCTCCCTCTCAGCACCTCCCCCACTCACACTCTCTCTCCCAAAAATAAATAAACATTAAGAAAAAATTATACCAGGATTACCAGAGGCAAACTAACCCTTAATAATATCTGCTGTGTCTACAAATGTTTTTCAAATCCTAAATTTCACATCTATGAAGTAATTAAATACTTTTACCTCAATATATTCAATTAAAACCAGATATTTTTTTTCATGCCATGATTGGCCCACAGGTATTTTGCCTAACCTCAGTACTTTTCCTTTTTTTTTTTTTCTTCCAAGACTTATTTAAACTCAAGTTAGTTAACATAAAGTGTAGTATTGGTTTCAGGAGTAAATTTAGTGATTCATCATTTATATACAACACCCAGTGCTCACCACAAGCACCTCCTTAATGCCCATTACCCATTTAGCCCAACCCTCCCACGAACCTCCCCTCCTACAACCCTCAGTTTGTTCTCTAAAGTGAAGAATCTCTTATGGTTTGCCTCCCTCTGTTTTTATTATTTTATTTTTTCTTCCCTTCACCTATGTTCATCTATTTTGTTTCTTAAACTCCACATATGTTACTCCTTCCCTTTTACTGAAGATGCCAGGCACTCAATATGCTTCCCTTTGATGGTGCCACTAATTAGCTCTCTGGACACCCTGCTTTAAAGCCCAACAGTAACTTCCTAAATGCCCTTCTCAGTTTAAGGGTTATTACTACAAATCATAAGGAATGGTAACTATATATGCTCCCTCAGATCACTTAGTTATCTGAGCTCACACAAAATTGGAAAATGAACCCAGATCTGCCTGACTTGTAAATCTTCTGGTGCCTTACTATATATTACTTAAATCTCTCCGACACCGGGGTGCCTGGGAGGCTCAGCTTATTAAAGATGGACATGAGGGGCGCCTGGGTGGCTCAGTCGGTTGAGCGGCCGACTTCGGCTCAGGTCAATGTCTCACGGTCCGTGAGTTCGAGCCCCGCGTCGGGCTCTGTGCTGACAGCTCAGAGCCTGGAGCCTGCTTCAGATTCTGTGTCTCCCTCTCTCTCTGACCCTCCCCCGTTCATGCTCTGTCTCTCTCTGTCTCAAAAATAAACAAACATTAAAAAAAAAAAATTTTAAAGATGGACATGAGCTCAGGTCATGATCTCACAGTTTGAGTTCGAGTCCCGCATCAGGCTCTCTACTATGAGTGCAGAGCCCACTTCTGGATCCTCTGTCTCCCTCTCTTTCTGCTCCTTCCTCCTTCCCTCTCAAAAATAAACACTTAAAATAATAATAATCTCTCTGATGCTAAGTTTTCTCATTTATGAAATTATAAAACACATTTATTCTCATTTTTAAAATACATATAGGTGAGAATTAAATAAAATAAAAGCCTGGAACAGAATAAGTATTCAGTAAGTGATAACTATCAGTAGTCAGTTTCATTTAATTACCATTTTTCTGTAATTCTCCACAGTACACCACCAGTATACAGCTCATCACAAATTAGGTTACCAACCTCCCTAATGACCAAAAGCTCATACTGTAACTTGGAGGGAAAACAATGTTTTCTTCACCAACATCTCTTACTGCCCAGCTTACAGGGGCAACCAAGCCCTATCTCTATAGTTACCTACAGCTCTTCAGTATTTCATACCTAACTCTTGAGGTTAGTACCTTTTTAAAACTATACTTACATAGTATTACAAACAATAATACTTGCATCTTTTTGTGGCCCATCACCAATGATGCCAGTAAGCTTAAACTCATAATTGTAGTCAATGTGATCATTCCAAGGGAAAATTATGTTCCCTGCTCTTTTTAAGCAAAATTTTTTGTCACCAAGTAGGTGTTAGATAGTAATTACTCTTAAGTGATAGGAGCTCCTTTTTAATGAGTAGAATGCAAAACAGGCCAAAATAAAAAATTAACAGTTTTCCAGTATTCCAGAACTGGGGCTTTGGTAAAGATGTTGTAATACTTTGATTTACAACATTTGAATGTATGTACAAAAATACTTTCTGTGGTCTTTTCCTTTTAAGCAACTTCCATATTTCTAACAGATAAAATTTTCTCCACTCCTATAACAGGAAATTACTAAGGATATATACACAGATTTTTGTATTTGTCTAAACAAAATACTTTTAACACACCCTCACAGGAAAAAAATCCAAACAGAGATACATGGAAAGTTCCACACTCCTCTGACCCCCCAGGAGTATTCACTGATACAATGCATTTTAAAATAAAAATTTTGATGATGCTTTAATGTTCTTTCCTACACTAACATGAATAAAACCACTTTAATCTCATAGACTATATACTCTCACCAAATAAAATACCTCAACTGCTGCATTTTCTGGTCTTTGCAGTCATTATATAATATCATATAATGAAAATTTGGACTTTACCTTCAACGTTCCTCCTTTTACCATAACTTTCTGTCTGGCCGGCTGGACTCCAGTCAGTGCAAAAAGCTGAGCCTTGAACACCATTGGAGGTTCATCAGTGTTCAATTCTACACCTTCAAACTTCTCCTTTCCCCATTTCACAGTAACTGGAAATAAAACCATAATTTACTTTTTTAATTTATAAAATAACAGGACTTTAGATTTAGAAGATCCCCAGGGAACCTATTAGTTTGGCTTTCAAGAACTAGCCTGTCATTCCTCTTAATATGCTCACAATGCCTACCTTATCAGGAATGATGTGAATGCAGTAGGTCCTGAATAAAATTTAAATGAATCTAACCCAACTTCTTACTTGACACAGAAATGGGGTCTGAACATGACTGATTCACTAACATCACAAAATAGTAAATATTCAAGTCTTCTGAATCCTACCCTAATAATCTCAGCAAAATATGATCACACTGAAATACTTCCCACAATGAGGTTCAAGGACTTCAAAATATGTTTAACTAAGCAACTATTAAAATTAGTACATACAACTGGAATAGAAAAATAAAGTTTAGAAAGATAATTTGAGAGAAGAAAAAAAATGCTTGTAAAAATAAAGCATATTTAAAACAGGTCAAGGAATACAGATTCTGGATTATAAGAAAAGCTCCATGGGAGAATTGAAAGGTGTGGCTCCTAAGCCAGAAGTGGTCAAATATTAAGAAAAATCCAAAGATACAATTATTAAAAAATCCTACTTTAATCATTTGGATGGCTATTAAAAAAGAAGAAGAGTGGGGCGCCTGGGTGGCGCAGTCGGTTAAGCGTCCGGCTTCAGCCAGGTCACGATCTCGCGGTCCGTGAGTTCGAGCCCCGCGTCAGGCTCTGGGCTGATGGCTCGGAGCCTGGAGCCTGTTTCCGATTCTGTGTCTCCCTCTCTCTCTGCCCCTCCCCCGTTCATGCTCTGTCTCTCTCTGTCCCAAAAATAAATAAAAAACGTTGAAAAAAAAAATTTTTTTTTAAATAAAAAAAAAAAAAGAAGAAGAGAAAGAAAATACCAAGTGCTGCTGAGGATGTAAATAAACTGGAACCCTTTATATTCCTGATGGGAATATAAAATACAGTACAGCCACTGTGGAAAAGGTATGGAGGGTCTTTAAAAAATTAAACTTACCATGTGATCCAGCAATTCCATTTCTAAATATATACCCAAAAGTGTGAAGCAAGGACTCAAATGAATATTTGTACACCCAGTGTTTACAGCACATTATTCTGAATAACCTAAAAGATGTGAGCAATCCAAGTGTCCATCAACAGATGAACAAAATACGGTACAGACATACAATGGACAGTATTCAGCTTTAAAAAGTAATGAAATTCAGGGGTGCCTAGGTGACTCAGTCAGTTGAGCATGTGACCCTTGATTTAGGCTCAAGTCATATCCCAGGGTCATAGGACTGAGCCCCAGATCAGGCTCCATGCTGAGCGTGGAGCCTACCTATGATTCTTTTTTCTCTGTCCCTCTACCCCTCTCCCCACCTTGTCTATGCACGTACTCTAAGATAAAAAAAATTAAAAGTAATCAAATTCTTACACCTGCTATACAACATGGATGATACACTAAGCAAAATAAGCCAGATACAAAAGGACAAATACTATGATTTCCCTTATGTAAGGTACCTACAGTAGTCAAATTCATAGAGACAGAAAGTAGAATGGAGGCTGCCAGGAGTTGTGGGTGAGGGGAAATGCAGAGTTATTTTTAAAAGGTACAGAGTTTCAGTCTAGGAACATGAAAAAGTTCTGAAGGTAGACGGTGATGATAGTCACACAACAACATGAACGTACTTAATGACAAAAAAAAAAAAGGTACACTTAAAAATGGTTAAAATAGGGGCACCTGGGTGGCTCAGTCGCTTAAGTGTCCAACTTGGGCTCAGGTCAAGATCTCATGGTTTGTGAGTTCAAGCCCTGCATCAGGCTCTATACTGTCAGTGCAGAGCCTGCTTTGGATCCTCTGTCCCCACCTCTCCCCCCAACGTTGTGCATGTGCACACACTCTTCTCTCCCAAAAATAAATATTTTTTAGGGGTGCCTGGGTGGCTCAGTCAGTAGGGTGTCTGACTTCAGCTCAGGTCATGATCTCATGGTTTGTGGGTTCTGGCACCACATCGGGCTCTGTGCTCACAGCTCAGAGCCTGGAGCCTGCTTCGGATTCTGTGGTCTCCCTCTCTCTCTGCCCCTACCCCACTCACATTCTGTCTCTAGCTCTCAAAAATAAATTAAAATGGTAAAAAAAAAAATGTTTAATAAACATTTTTTAAAATAGTATTTTATGTTACATATATTTATCATATGATAAAAAAATTTCAATCTGCCTCAAAAAAGAGCTAACTTTTAAAATACATAAAAAGAGGGGCGCCTGGGTGGCTCAGTCGGTTAGGCGTCTGACTTTGGCTTGGGTCATGATCTCACGGTCCCAGAGTTTGAGCCCCACATCGGGCTCTGTGCTGGCAGCTCAGAGCCTGGAGCCTGCTTCGGATTCTGTGTCTCCCTCTTTCTCTCTACCCCTCCCCCACTCACGCTCTGTCTCTGTCAAAAATTAATAAACATTAAAAAAATTAAAATACATAAGAAGAAGTAATAGTTGGTTTCCACTGAAAACTTCACACCTATTCAAATGAAAATCTCACAATAGTTGTCTGTTTTCCTGTAAGACCAAAATATGAACAACTAATCCTTACTATAAATCCCAATTCTTTCACCAATTCAATTAATGTGTTTAGCATTCATTCAATAAGCCCAGTAACAAGTATTGGGGAGACTCTATGAACCTTGAATCTAGTAAGAAGAGAGACTGGAGGAGAAAAAGTTAAAATAATTAACAATACCATATAAATATTATAAATGCTCCAAGATCACAAAGGAAAGCTTCTTGAGTGAAGAACAATTTCCTGGAAAAAGTGATAACTTTTAGTTACAACTATCAACTTTTTTTTTTAATTTTTTTTTTTTAATGTTTATTTTTGAGACAGGGAGAGACAGAGCATGAGCAGGGGAAGGGCAGAGAGAGAGGGAGACACAGACTCCAAAGCAGGCTCCAGGCTCTGAGCTGTCAGCACAGAGCCCTACACGGGACTCAAACTCACAGAGTGCGAGATCATGACCTGTGCTGAAGTCGGATGCTCAACCGACTGAGCCACCCAGGTGCCCACAACTTTTTTTTTTTTAACATGTTTATTTATTTATTTTTGAGAGACAGCACACACTCAAGCCGGGGAGGGGCAGACAGAGAGGGCGAGAATCCCAAGCAGCCTCCACGCCAGCTGCACAGAGCCCAATGAGGGACTTGATCTCATAAGCCATGAGATCATGACCTGAGCTGAAATCAAGAGTCAGATGTTTAACTAATAGTTATAGGGGTGCCTTTGGTTATCAACTTTGAGTTGAGTCTCAAAGAAAAAATTAGATGTTATCCAGACACTTTGGATATATAAGCATTCCTGGAAAAGATAAGAAAAACATCAAAAGCATAAAACTGCATTATGTGTTCTGAGATTTAAGTAATTCCCAGAGGGGTAAGAAGCTGGAACTGGAAACTGGCCAAGGATCAAGTCAAGAAAGATAAATAAGTCATGCTAAAAGATACAGGCGTTGGGCTTTATGTTATAGAAATGTAAAATTCCTGAAAGGTTTTTTTTAAAGGCCACTTCAGTCTATTTTGAACATTGTTTTCACTCTAGCAGCAGGTGGGGAAATGGGTTTGAAGAGGGCACAACTGTAATCTTGAAATAAGCAAGGAACATAGAACAATAGCACAAGAAAAAAACAGGACAAAACCAAAACAGTGTTAGAAATAATGAAGAAGAGGGGCACCTGGGTGGCTCAGTTGGTTGAGCGTGCGACTTGGCTCAGGTCATGATCTCACGGTTTGTGAGCTCAAGCCCCATGTCTGGCTCTGTGCTGACAGCTCAGAGCCTGCAGCCTTCTTCAGATTCTGTGTCTCCCTCACTCTCTGCCCCTCCCCCGCTCATGCCGTGTGTGTGTGTGTGTGTGTGTGTGTGTGTGTGTGTCTCTCAAAAATAAATATTAAAAAAAAATTTAAGAAATAATGAAGAACCCATCTGAAATTGACTTAGCTGTGTCACCATGAACAAGTTACTTTAATTTTTTGCTCACCCATCAAAGAGAATCCTACCAGTATCACAGGATTATGTTGAAGATTGAAACAAAGCAACGTTATAAAAACACTAGCTTTGTGCCAGGTATACATATTAATTTTTATGGCACTTATCCTTACCCATATACCAATCTGGATATTTAATTTTTTACTAAAACTTATGAAATGGTACTTAAAACGTTCTCATTTTAATATAGAGGTTTTTGCAGAACCTGATATACAGAATCTCAAAATGGAGAAGTCAAAGGAAGAAACCTTAGAAATCTACCCCAATTCTCTCATTTTGGAAATAAGGAAAAGATATGATTAAATATTTAAGATAGAACTTAATGTTTAAGATAGAAAGTTTGGTAAATATTAAGTATTTTTGAGGGGAACAGAGAGATGTTGGTAGTGTGTTTACATATTAGCATACACTGGTATTTATTGCCATTACTTAATTGATAACCCCTCAGTTCTCCATTGCATAGATAGAATATTTCAAGTACCATTCTACTGTTAATCATGGCTTTAGAAAGACATAGAGCAATCATTAAAGCATTCAAGATTCTAGAACATCAAGAATCAACCTCGAGATTAAACATTATTCCTTTGTTTCATACCATTCTTTGAAAATGCTGAATCTTCAATAAAGGAATCATGATAAAGTCAGGAATGGCCAATGAATCACACATCCATAGCTAACCGAAGCCACTACATACATTTCAGGTGCCATTTTGAATAAGACTAAGAAACAGCAAGGGCCATTAACTAAGTGAAAATGTGATCCCTGGCCAATACCTTGGAGCAAAATAAAATAAAACAAAACTGTCAAACGCCATTTAAAAGGAAATTACGCCTGTGGATATCTGTATTCATCTAAGTCTCAATGCTAACGCTATGCTTCAGACACAGAAGCCCAATGTAACGTCTGATGAAATGAAAGCAAAGCAAAAAGTTCGCAGTATGCCTCAGGATAAAACTGAAATTGGTATAAAAAGGATGCCTGAGCCAAAGGCTGCAAAGGGTAAGCTATGGGAAGCTACCGACAGAAACCCCAAGCACGATGAAAGCTAACCTTCCATCTCCGGTCCTTCCATCCCACCCTTACCCCTCCCTTCCACAGCTACCACTAATGAGCCCAAGAAAAGCCCCGCTACACCTCTAGCCTGCTCCCGGGTGCCTCAGGACACACCCTCACCTCTCCCGGTTTACTAGGACAGCGACAGAAACTATTCTGCAGAGTCACCACTCCAAGTGGCTGACTTGCGCTCCCCATCTCCACTCCCCCACCCACCCAGGGCCAGGAGGGGCAGCAGTCCCTCAAGCTGCAGAGCTCAGAAATAGCGGGCAGAGAGAAAGGGGCCAGGGTCATCGCCACGCCGCAGTCACCCCGACGCACGCCTTCCCGATCCCCTCCCCCGTCCCGTTCTCAGCCGGGTGCCCGGCCTGAAGGCCAGGCCTACTCAGAGGCCTAGCACAGAACGGAACCGCAGGGCGAGCAGAGAGCTCACCTGAATAAAGCGGCATGGCGGCACAAAGGGCGGCGGCGGCGGCGCAGGAAGGCTGGGCCTGGCAAGGGCGTCGAAGGGAAAGGGACGCGATGAAGCTGTGGCGGCGGCCAAGGCGGAGGCGCGGTAGTGGCGGCAGCACGGGTGCGACGAGAGTCTCATTCAAACCGGCCACTGACGATGACGCAGCAACACGCAGTTTACCCGCCCACGGAGCCACAGGGCAACTGCAGGAGAAGACCCAGCGCAGAGCCGGCGAGGCGGGGCCTACTGGATGGAAAGCCAGGAGAGGCGGGGGCGCGCGAGGCGGGGGCGGACAAATGCGAGCCTGTGGCCCCTGCACCCGTACAGGTGCACGCCTGCGCAATGCACGCCGCTGCCCAGCGCCCACCTCAAAGTGGGCCAGGCCTCGCCCTGCCTGGTCCCCGCCGAAGTGCGGAGTTGGTTTTTTGGCGGCTGTCTTTTTTAAAAAGTCTTTCTCCCTTTTTTTTAAAGAGTGGTTCGGCTTGAGACGGGCATTTTTTTTTTTCTTGTTAATATAGGCGGGAGAAGAGCTGAGAGAGGCCTCGCTCCGCCCCTCACCTGAGTCTGTCTGCTTATTAATAAAAATATCCAACTCTCCCTCTCTGGATTTTGTGACAAATGCGTGTCAAAAAGCTTTGCATACTGCGGAGATAGGTCAGCCTTGATTGTAACGTATTACTGTTGTTTTTAACAACCGTTTCAGACCCTAGGTTGGATCCAGTAAGATAGAAAAAATGCCCTAAGATAGTCGGGAGTTACCTGTAGCCCTCCACTTATTGGTCTTGGACCTGTTCCCCCAGGAAACAGAATTTGAATACATGGTTTCTGAGGCCTCTTCAAACTCTAAATTATCCTGGGAGAGGGAAATTCAAGCATTCTAATTGAGAAGAAGGCCTGTAAATGAAAGGAGAAATTTCAAAGAAATTCGAATTATATTTGAGGTACTTCTTGAGGTAACAGGGACTTTATAATGACCCCAAATTCTGAAAAAGTATTTATTTTTTTTTAATTTTTTTTAACGTTTTATTTATTTTTGAGACACGGAGAGACAGAGCATGAACAGGGGGGGTCAGAGAGAGAGAGAGGGAGACACAGAATCCGAAACAGGCTCCAGGCTCTGAGCTGTCAGCACAGAGCCCGACGCGGGGCTCGAACTCAAGGACTGCAAGATCATGACCTGAGCCGAAGTCGGACGCCTAACCGACTGAGCCACCCAGGCGCCCCTGAAAAAGTATTTAAACTGTCCATATTGCAAAACATAAAAATGATGTCTGTAATATTAAGTGGAAAGATTATGACAAATTTATTGAGCATTATGATTTTAAGTACATAAGATTAATGGTCATAAAGACTTGTTTGAATCCAGTTGTTACTAGCTGTGTGACCTCTCTGAACCTCAGTTTCCTTCTCTATGAAATCAAGGGAATAATATCTACATTATAGGATTGTTATGAGAATTAAATAAGATCATACACAGAAGATGCTTAGCAGAGTGCATTGTACCTAGTACACCACAAATATCTATTACAGATTATACAATAAAAACTGAAGAGGGAATTTGTATGGTATGGTTAGAGTAGTGGTCTATGGGTAGTTTTATTCTCTATTTTCCAAATGTTTAGTCATATAGTCATATAGTTGTATAAAATATACCTGTTTATTTCATTTTAATTCCAGTATATTAACATACAGTGTTATGTTAGTTTTAAATGTACAATATAGTGAGTCAGCAATTCAATACAGCACACACTGCTCATCACAAGTGCACTCCTTGATCCCCACCACCTATTTCACCCACTCCTGACCCCCCTCCCCTCTGGTAACTATTACTTTGTTCTCTGTAGTTAAGAGTCTGTTTCCTGGCTTGTCTCTCTCTTTTTTCTGAAATGTAGCTTTAAAAATATATTGGATATGGGTGCCTGGGTGGCTCAGTCAGTTGGGCATCCGACTTCAGCTCAGGTCATGATCTTACAGTTCGTGAGTTCGAGTCCTGCGTCGGGCTCTGTGCTGACAGCTCAGAGCCTGGAGCCTGCTTTGGATTCTGTGTCTCCCTCTCTCTCTGCCCCTCCCCAGCTTGCTCTCTGTCTCTCTCTCAAAAAATAAATAAATAAAATTAAAAAAAAAAAAAAAAATAAATATATATATATATATATATATTGGATAGATCCTCTGTGAGAAAATTGTGTTGCCCTGTATGAAGTTCACAGTAAGGGAGGCCTAAAGATGGAAGGATGTCCCTGCAAATCACCTCTATACTGTACTCTGATTGTGTACTCTGTTTTCCCTCCAGTAACTTTAATCAAACATTTGTTTCTTTAATGTCTGTATTCCACTACCAGATTATAAACAGGAATTGTGGCTGTCCAGTAGGCATTCTGGAATTATCTGATGCTGTGAGAACTGGATGTGAGAGCAACCTATTTTGAACTTACTCATTCCTACACATGCCCAGAGAGTTTTCTAGAACAAGTCTGTTTTCAACTCGCACTGACCCCTGCTTTGGTAAAACCAACTTCTGGCCTGGTTTCACAGGCAAGGTCATGTTACAGAAACAGTCTGGCCACTCCTGCCACCAATTTTTGTTTAAGTTTTTTATTATTTATTTATTTTGAGACAGTGAGCGTAAGCAGGGGAGGGGCAGAGAGAATGGGAGAGAGAGAATCCCAAACAGGCTCTGCACTGTCAGCCCAGAGCCCAACACAGGGCTCGAACTCATGAACCATGAGATCATGACCTAAGCCAAAATCAAGAGTCCAACGCTCAACCAACTGAGCCACCCAGGTGCCCACCCATGAGTAATTTCTAATTCCTTGTCTGCCTCAATCCCTCGAGGTTCTATATCCTGAGCAAAAATATACAATTGGCCAATAATGAGGAAAGGAATGCCTGGCTCTGCCTCCCACTTATATATATTGGGGTATAGGACATGGCTGCCCCAAATGGAAGAGTTGTATATTTGTTTTCTATTGCTACTGTAACAGATTATCACAAATTTAGTGGTTTAAGACAAAACAAATGTATCACCTTACAGTTCTGGTGGACAGAGACCAAGAATGGTCTCAGTCATAAGGTACTATGGGTGCCTGGGTGGCTCAGTCGGTCAAGTGCCCGACTTCAGCACGGGTCATGATCTCACAGTCCATGGGTTCGAGCCCTGCGTCAGGCTCTGTGCTGTCAGCTCAGAGCCAGGAGCCTGCTTCGGATTCTGTGTCTCCCTCTCTGCTTCTCCCCCACTTGTGCTCGGTCTCTATCTAGCTCTCAAAAGTAAACAAATGTAAAAAAAAAAAATTTTTTTTTAAGACTGTACTCTTTCTGGAAGCTCTAGGGGTGAAACCAGTTTTTACCTTTTCCAGATTCTAGAGAATATCCGCATTCCTTGTCTCATTGAGCCCTTTCAGCAACAGCATCCCTCCAACTCCTGCTTCCATCCTCATAGCTCTGCCTGTAACTCTAAGCCTCTGTCTCCTTCTTTATAAGGGCCCTGTGATTACATTGGTACCACCTGGATAATCTAGGGTAATCTTCTCATCTTAAAATCCTTTACTTAATCACATCTGCAAAGTTCCTTTTGGCATATAAGGTAACATATTCACGGGTTCAGGAGATTAGAACATGAATATCTTTGGGGGAGCATTATTCTCTCTACCACAGACTTCCAAAAAACCCCACTAAAACTAGCAAATATCCAATACACTTTCTTATAGCATCCATAATTTTTATATTCCTGGGTCTTTTTCCTCTACTAAATTATAATCTCAAGGGAAAAAATCTAAGCCTTAAATAATTTGGGAATAAATATATATTATCCAAATTATTTATTTTTATATAAATATATTTACATATGCATAAAATCCAAATTATTTCTATAAATCCAATATGTATACATATATAATATTTCATGTATTTTTATATATTTATACCTATAAATATATCCTGAACAGTACTTTGCCTATAAAATGTGTTCAGCAGGTATTTCCTAAATGAATGCATGCCCTGCTTTTGGGTCAACAGATGAGGCAAATTATATTAGTGTGAATTTATGCTACTTAAACAAAGAGGCTGCAAAATTCAATAGCTTAAAGAAGACAACAGGTTATGGAAGGGGACGACAGGGGTGGGGGGAGGGGCGAAGGGAGGGAGAGCAATGGCTCTACTTTATGAGGTTGTTCAAAGACCAACATTCCATCCATAATGTTCATCCGCTGTCCCCAAAAATAGCGCTTCTCAAAGCTTAATGCAAATGTAAATCACCTGAGAGCTTGTTAAAATGCAGATTCTGGTTCAGTAGGTCCTGGATGAAACTTGAGATACTAACAGGTTTTAGGAAATCACCCTTTTGAGCAGCCAGGCATTAAGGAACTTGTCTTTTTCTACTTGGTTGAAGTTGGATTGCAGGCACATCTGGGTTTCAGCTCCCAGGAAGGAGAAATAGAAGGGGGAAAAACACAGGGCAGCCATTCCTTTTAAGCCAGAAGAATGGGAGGGATGTATATAAATCACTTCCAATTCACATTTCATTGGTGAAAACAGTTGTATAGGCTAGCTGCATGGAAGTCTGGGAAATGTAGTCTCTAACAGGACAGGGGTATTACTCAACCTTACACTCTACTATTATGCAAGAAGGAGACCAGCAATCTCTGCCATGCAAATGTTGGATTCTTTTGTAAGTAAGCTCCAAACTTGGAAAGTTTTCTTAAAACACGTGACAAAATTCCTGGTTATTTATGATGTGGAAATGTTGGGGTTCAGAACTGACAGCCAAGAGAGAATTCTTGAGACGTCTTTGTTGCAAAAAGGTGGTTTTATTAAAAACAGGACTCAGTGGTCAGAAAGAACTGCACTGGGGTTGTGAGAAACAATTGATTATATACTTTCAACTTGGGAGGGGGTAGGGATAGCATAAGTCTCTAAGGAATTTTGGAAGCAAGTTTCCCAGGACCTTGAGGGGGCTAGCTATTGTTAGGAAAAGGTCATTTATTACTGTCTAATAAAACCTCAGTCATGAGACCCTTCAGATGTATATCAGTGGGCCGTATGCTTGGAATATGATTGCTAACATATATATTGGGGGGTAGAGATAAAGGAAGTTTCCAAAGGAATTTCTACAAGTTAAAGTAGACTTCCAGTATCCTGTAGGTCAGAATAATGTTAAGCTAAAGATTGCCTTTTGCCCTTGGCAAAGTATTAACATTGAGGCAGCTGAGTTCCTAGAAGAAGGTCACTCTGCCTATTTCAAGGACTTGTTAATGGGCTGTAAGCTGTAAAGTAATTTAATCTTTTCTTTTGCATTTGTTCCCCATATTAGTTTAGTTTTCTTGCCTGTAAAATGAAAATTATGTCTCTGAATGCTCTCATTGTTGTAAGATTTAAATCACTAGTTGAGTGCATATGTGTTGGGAATAATGACCAAATAGAGCTGATTTAGAACAGAGCAAATGCCAGGTGCACTGATATGTTTATACATTTACCTCCTAGGCTAAGTTCAATTCCAGAAGTTTCAGTTAATGAACCGAAATCAGAAGAAGCAAATGATTTGTAATCTTCACCCTCAAAAACTTTCTTTCAAAAACAAAAATCTCCATAACCAGACACACAAACAGTTCTGGCTCAATATTTCCCCACCTATCTATTCTACTGCAATTAAATTTGATTATGCTTGAATATACCGTGCTTACTTGCCTTCTGTTTTTTGTCCCCTTTCCCTACCTTGGAATCAAGTTCTCCCCACTTCCTTTCCACTTACATCTCACCCCATGATACATTTCTAAACTTCACAAACTGCAAAGTTTTCAGTCTCTTTGAGCAATTGCTTTTTGCATCATTCATTTAATATTTATGGTCTTCTTTACGTATATACATAACACATATATTTTATCCTTCCATCTAAGTTGTGACTACTTTGTACTTCCGTTAAGAAATACCTTATAGCTGGGGCACCTGGGTGGCTCAGTCAGTTAAGCAGCTGACTTTGGCTCAGGTCATGATCTCACCATTTGTGAGTTTGAGCCCCGTGTCAGGCTCTGAGCTGTCAGAGCCTGCTTCAGATTCTGTGTCTCCCTCTCTCTCTGTCCCTTCCCCGCTCATACTCTATCTCTCTCTCCTCCCTCAGAAATAAACATTTTTTAAAAATAAAGAAATATGGGATAGTTAATTCAATTAGAGAATTCAGGATTATATTGTACTCTGAAATAATTAGATCACTCTCTGGGTCTTATCTACTTGGTGTCTGGAAAACAACTATAGCCATCTTATTCATCTCTGTGTGCCCTAGGTCTGGCACAGACCCAGCACAGAGTAGGCATCTTATGTATTTGCTCAATAATGGATTACATGTGTTGATGATAGGAATTCTGAGAAGAAAGAAATTGCAGCAAGTGGGAGGCAGTTGGGGACAGAAAGATTCTAGAGAAAAAGCAAAAGCAAAACCTCAAAGCAATCAAATTCATTAATTTAACAATTATTTGTTGATTGTCTACTCATGGACCCTGCATTGCAGGAGCTCATAGTCTATCAGAAAATGTAGAAAAAATATTAAAATAAGTAGTAACTGTGAGGATAGGAAGCAGACAAACTAGAATAGAGCAGAAGACATATGCAAAGGGCTGTGTCAATAGACAATGTGAGGTGGGTAATATGGGATGTAATTACAGAGAGCCTTGTGCCAGGATAAAAAATTTAGTTTCAGTTAAGTGGGATTTTCTATCTTCTTAAAGCCACTGGTCAACACAAACTAGAAAAGTAATATTGAAATTTTTATATGACAGACTTCCCCAAATTATCTCTCCTTCCAAAGCAAGGATTTCTGTGTGTCAAGGCAGAAAAGTCACTTCAGTATTTTTACTCTTACAATTAGTAAAGTAATACATATACAAGGTTTAAAATTCCAACAGTAGCAGGAAAATATTTAAAGAAGAATAAAACTCCAACTTTTCCCACTCCATCCACATACCGGTTTCTCACAGGCAACTAACTTCATTCAGCCTTTTGTGATTTTAGAACTTCTGTTGGTCACCTCCATAATTCTAAATAATATGCTTATAATCCTATTTGTTTATTTATCAAGTTTAAGCAATGCCTCTTGAATCCCCACTATAAAATATTAGGATGTAGCTTTTTGTAGCTCTTCTTCCCCTTCTCCTTCCTTCTCCCAATTGTTTATAGTTAAAAGTTTTAGTTATTTTATTGGTTACTTTAAAATCTGTAACCTACTGGGGCACCTGGGTGGCTCTGTTGGTTGAAAGTCCAGCTCAGGTCATGATGTCACTGTTCCTGAGTTAAAACCCCACATCTGGCTCCCTACTGTCAGCACAGATCCCACTTCAGAGATCCTCTGTCTCCCTCTCTCTGTCCCTCCCCCACTTACACTCTCTCAAAAATAAACATCTAAAGAATATAAATAAAATCTGTAATCTACTTAAACCTCCACTTATTGTTCCATGAGACCTTAGACCATTTCTTGACTGCAACTATACAAGATAAGGAAAGTAGAACTTCTGGCTTCCACTTTCCCTTTGTATCTCCTTTTTCACATTCTAACATTTTCAAGCCATACCACACTCTTACACAGTAAAAGATTATCAACAACAGAAACAACGAATATTATGGCATCAACAAGAAATGGACAAAAACGGGGGGTAGCCTCAGGGGGCTAGGGAACAAGAAAGAGGTGATGGCAGTGAGTCTGCTCAAGTTGATGCTACTCAGATGAGTTGATTCTTTCATCATGTTTTAATATCAACTCAATAATTCTTTTAGTGTCCACTAAACTATATCATCTCCACCACCACTACGTAGGTGATGAACTCTCTTACTTAAGTAGTGTGCAACTTTAATATTTTTTTTCAGTGAGTTTCTGAGAATGGTGAACTCTTTTGTTCTATATTTGGCTCCAAATATCTTTATTTTAATTTTATTCTTGATAATATCTTAGCTGACTTGGAATTAGCAAATTGACAGTAATTTTCCCTCAGCATTTTGAAGATATTTTTTCATTGTCTTCTATCATCTAGTATTGCCAATGAGACTTTATTTTTTAGTTTAATTGTTGTTATTTTGCAAGTATTGTCTTTTCTTTCTGATAATGCTTAAAATTTACTCTTGTTCTTCATATTATGCAGTTTCATTATGATACCTCTGGGTGTGTATTTCTTTTAATTTATCCTTCTCAATACTAGGGGTGAACTTTTGAACTAAGGACTTATATTTTTTGATATTACCCATTCTCTCTTTTGGAATGACAATAGTAGTTTTGTTGAAAATTCTGTACCCTTCATTTCTCTTATTTGGTCTTTAATATTTTTAATCTCTTTATCTCTCTGTGGTAAACTATATCTAAATACTCAGTACTACCTTCTGGATCATTTGTTCTTTCTTTAATTGTGTCTAGTCTACAGTTTCTCCCATCTATTATTTTATATTTTAATGATTATATTTTGCATTTTCAGGATTGCTTTTTAGGGTTTTTTTCATTATTTTTTATATTGACTTCTGTAATATTTGCCTAGTTTGTTTTCTATTTTATACTTTTTATAATTTTTAAAATTTATTTATTTATTTATTTTGAAAGAGGCAAAGACAGCATGAGTGGGGGAGGGGCAGAAAGAGGGTGAGAGAGAGACCCCAGGCAGGCTCCACACTGTCAGTGCAGAGCCAGACTTGGGGCTCGAACCCACAACATTGTAAGATCATAACCTGAGCTGATACCAAGAGTCAGACACTCAACCGACTGAGCCACCCAGGTGCCCCTGCCTATATTGTTTCCATAATTTATTGGTATTTTTATTTTATTTTAAAAATGTTTATTTATTTATTTTGAGAGAGTGTGAGTGCATGAGGAGGGGAGGGGCAGAGAGAGAGGGAGTGAGAGAATCCCAAGCAGGCTCCAAGCTGTCAGTACAGAGCCTGACGCAGGGCTTGATCTCAAGAACCATGAGATCATGACCTGAGCCCAAATCAAGACTCAGATGCTTAAGCAACTGAGCCACCAAGATGCTCCTGTTAGTCATTTGAAAGAAGATAGGATTCTTTCACTCATACTAATTCTTTTGTTGTCATTACTATTTTAATGGCAATTTATTATTTTGAAATAATTTCAAATTTACAGTAAATTTAGAAGACTAACACAGAAAACTCCTGTTCACCCTTTTTCTCAGATTCATCAATTGTTAACATTTTGTCATATTGCTTTATCCACCTATCAATCATCTAAATACACTTACATGATTTTTCTGAATCACTTGAGAGTAAGTTGCAGATATGACGTCTCTAAAGCCCTAAATACTTCAGTATATGTTCCCTAAGAACAGGGACACTCACTTAAATACCAATAGGACAATTACCAAAATCAAGATATTCAACATTAATACAATAATACTATTAACTAATGCATAGACTTTTTTCAAATTGTGTAAAATGTCCTTTATAAGCAATTTTTTCTAGTCCAGAATCCAATCCAGGGTCATGCATTGCATTTAGTGTTATGCTCTTTAATCTCAAACAATTCCTCATCCTAATTGTAAAGTCTTTAAAGGCTTTTATATAAAATTAAATTCATCTAGAATAGAATCATAGTGCTAGTTGTGTAGAGCATAGTACGATGGACCTCTGTATTACAGTATCCAGACCTAACAAAAATTCAAAATTTGCTTAATTGCTTAGTCTACCTTTTCTCCTCTTTATTTCCTTGCTAAAGAACCTCAGTTAGGCATCTTTAAAAATATGCGGGTTATTTTCTTATATAACCACAATGTCATATATAACCACAGTGTCACTTAACAAAATAACAATAATTTCTTGGAATCATCTAATAGGGAGACCATAATCAAACTTCCACAGTTAACTTTAAAGTGTTTGGGGGGGCACCTGGGTGGCTGAGTTGGTTAAGTGTCCAACTCTTGATTTCGGCTCAGGTCATGATCTCATAGTTCATGAGATCGAGCCCTGCATCAGCCTCTGCCCTAACGATGTGGAGTCTGCTTGATAAAATGTTTTTCATTGTTGTTTCTTTGTTTTATCTATTTTGTTCTTTCTAGAATCAGGATCCAGCTGAAATCCTTATATTACATTGGTTTTTTTCTCCTAAGTTTCTTTTCAAATAAAGCAGCTCCCACTTACCCCTCCCTCCCTTTACTTTTGTCTACTGACTTCTTTAAAAGCCAGGTAAATTGTTCCCTACTATAATATGCCCCATATTCTAGAGTTGTTGGTTTGCTTCTTAGTGGTATCACTTAATTTGTTTTCCTTTTTACCTCATAGTTTTTGTAAAAAGAAATTAGCTCTAGAGGTTTAATTAAATTCTGGTCAAGTGAAATGGTCTTATATCATTTCATATATACAATCGCTTTTATCATTTTTTCTTTGTTTATTCATCAAGAAATTTTCTCTGAAACTGATTTCTATTGAGAATTGCTTATACATTTCCAAAACTCAAGCTTAATCCTGTTCCATTTCTCATGTTTTTAAGGTCAATTTTCTAAAGATTTGTGGGGGTTATTTTGAGGGGGAGGAATGCATTTTATTCAATAAAAATGCCAAAGTTGATAAAAAAAATAAGTGAAAATCAATGTAAAAGTAACAAAACATTAAGTATGTAAGAAGTATGTGAAAACTACATTATACATGTTCTTTTGTGGATGTTTTTCTACATGTACTTTCCATCTGAGGCATTATAGAGTTTCCTGGTAATCTCTGTTCATTAAATTCATTCAATAATCATTTACTGAGCAGCTTCTATTTTTACCAGCTTATTGAGATATAATGACATATAATATTATGTAGGTTTACGGCATATAGCAGGTTTATTTCATTCAATTATATATTATAAAATGATTACTACAGTACCATTAATTAATACTTAACATATTAACCATTACTTTCTGTGGTGAGGACAGTTAAGATCTACTCTCTTAACAACTTGTAAGTATAGAATACAGTATTGTTAACTATAATCACCATATTGATCCCCCAAACTTATTCATCTTATAACTGGAAGTTTATATCCTTTGACCAACATCTCCCCATTTCCCCCATCCCTCTGCCCTGGCAACCACAATTCCAATCTCTTTTTCTATGAGTTCAGCTTGTTTAGATCCCATATACAAGTAATGAATATATGGTATATTTCTTTCTCTAACTTATGTCACTTAGCCTAATGCCTTCAAGGTCCATCCATGTTATCACAAATGGTAGTATTTCCATCTTTCTCATGGCTGAATAACATTCCATTGTGTATATATACCATATTTTCTTTATCCATTCATCTAGATGGACATTTAGGTTGTTTCCATATCTTGGCTATTGTGATTACTGCTGCAGTAAACATATGAATGCAGATATCTTTTCGAGATCCTGGTTTTATTTCCTTGGATGTATACCCAGACATGGTAATGCTGGATCATATGGTAGTTCTGTTTTCCATTTTTTGAAGGACTGCCATACTGTTTTCCATAGCATCTATAGCAATTTACATTCGCACCAGCACAAATGTTCCCTTTCCCTCACTTGCCAACACTTGCCTCCTGTCTTTTTAAAAAATATTTATTTATTTATTTATTTATTTATTTATTTATTTATTTTTGAGAGACAGAAATGGGGGGAAGAGCAGAGAGAGAGGGAGACAGAGGATCCAAAGCATACTCAGAGTTGACAGCAGAGAGCCTGACGAGGGGCCAGAACTCACAAACTGTGACACCATGACCTGAACCAAAGTCAGATACTTACCCAACCCAGGCACCCCAAGGGACTTTTTCCTTATTTTTCTTCTCAGAGTTTTGTAGCTTCAGGTCTTATGTATTAGTCCTTAGTTCATTTTTAGTTTATTTTTGTGAGTGGTGTAAGAGAGGGGTCCAATTTAATTCTTCTGTATGTGATTATCCAGTTTCTCCAGCACCAGTTATTGAAGACACTATTCTTTTCCCATTGACTATTCTTGGCTCCCTTGTCAAACATTAGTTGGCCATTTATGTAAGGGTTTATTTCTGAGTCTCTATTCTATTCCATTGGTCTATGTGCCTATTTTTATGCCAGTACAAAACTGTTCTGATTATTATAGCTTTGCAGTATAGTTTGAGACCAGAAAGTATAGTGCCTCCAGATTTGGTCTTCCTACTCAACATTGCTTTGGCTATTTAAGTCTTCTCTGGTTTCATATACAGTTTTAGGGTTGTTTTCTATTTCTGTGAAAAATGCCATTGGAATTTTGAGAGGTATTGCATTGAATCTATAGCTGGTTGCGGTTAGTATGAACATTTTAACAGTAATTAAGTCTTCCAATTCATGAACATGGAGATCTATTTATTCATGTCTTCTTTAATGTCTTTCATTAGCATCTTATAGTTTTTGTTGTGCAGATCTTTCACTTCTTAGGCTAAATTTATAAGTATTTTATTCCTTTTGATGTCCAACTGGGGAAACAGAGTGCTCACTGACTTTCCCCCATAGGAGAATTCATGGGCTGAGGGAGGTCTTCCATGGCTCTAAGCTGTGCTGTCTTGGGGTAGCAAGGGGGTGATGTAAGTTAAACTTTCACTTCCTTCTCCAATGCATCCAAACTTCTTTTTTTCCCCCTTCCATTGGTGTGCTGGAACTTCTCTGCTGCAAACATGGACTTCAATAAAGACTTTCTCATCCATGGGTAATTGCCTAAGAAAGTATTTTTCAGGGGCTCTTGGACCACAGCCAAAATGGGTTGGAGCCAGTTCTCAGGCCACTGTGAGGTCCATAGCTGCAACTGAGGTCTGTGTACTTATTATCTAATACACAGGTGTGCAAGACCCCTCTCAGGTCCCTTGGTATATGGTGTTGGTTCCCACAGATCCCACAAAACCACTTTTGTGTATAAATGGATGCCAGATTATTGTTGTTGAGGGGAAGGACACAAACAAAAGAAGCTTTACTGAACCATGATGCTGATGCCCAAGCCCTATACTAGAGATTTGAATTAAAGTTTAAGATTGTAAGAAAAATAGGGGTGCCTGGGTGGCTCAGTCGGTTGAGCATCCAACTTTGGCTCAGGTATTGATCTTGTAGTTCATGGGTTCGAGTCCCATGTCAGGCTCTGTGCTGACGGCTCGGAGCCTGGAGCCTGCTTTGGATTCTGTGTCTCCCTCTCTGTCTGCCCCTCCCCTGCTTGCTCTCAGTCTCTCTCTCTCTCAAAAATGAATAAAACATTTTTTAAAAATTAAAAAAAAAGTTTTTTTTTAAATATTTATTTAGTTTTTTGAGACAGAGCATGAACGGGGGAGGGTCAGAGAGAGAGGGAGACACAGAATCTGAAGCAGGCTCCAGGCTCTGAGCTGTCAGCACAGAGCCCAACGCGGGGCTCGAACTCACAGACCGTGAGATCATGACCTGAGCCGAAGTCGGACGCTCAACCAACTGAGCCACCCAGGCGCACCGCCCCCCCCCCCCCAAAGATTCTAAGAATATCCTGTCTTGCTAATCCTGCTGAAGGATGCCCTATTCAAACCACATGAATTTGCCCCAAGTACACCTGATTGGACAAGAGTGAGCACTTACTCAAAGGGCAACTATTCTTTGGGCTAGCTAGTGACCTATGGGTTGGCTAGCCTCAAACAGATAAGAGCAGCCAATCTGAAGTTCTCAGGAATTTGAATTTATACTGAGGAAACACTTTAACAGAAATATTTGTGATAAATTATTACTTGGCCCAATCATTTGTTTCACTTCCATCTTTACAGTGCTTCCCTGTAGGTAGTGTTCTTTCCCACCTAATCAACTTTGGGCTTGGCCATGTAACTAGATTTGGCCAATGAAAATAGGTACATGATGTATACCATGTCAGAGCAGAGGCTTTATATTTTCCTAGGTGGTTTGATTGTTTTTCTCGCTCCTGATGTCTTTCATGAAAACAGCATCTTGTAAAGAGTAGCTACTCTTTCAGCCTGGGTTGTCAAGTGAGAAAACTTGTTGAGGCCCTCAGAGTCCAGCAAAATCTACCACAGCTGCAGTTGACTTGCAGCCCTCTGTTAATGGGAATAAGAAATAAAATAAGTGTAAGCCCCTGAGAAATTGGGGTTATTCATTACTATAGCAAAAGCTGACTAATGCAAAGGTATAAATAAAAGGAGGTGTGGAGGGTAAAGGATAACATGAATGGTCATAGCAAGCCAATACTTTTTTCTATGAAAGAGAGAAAAGATACATAAAGTAAAGCAGTGATTCAACACGGATGTCCTGGCTCACTAGTGTGTTAGGGTTATCCAGAGAAATAGGACCGAGAGAGAGAGAGAGAGAGAGAGAGAGAGAGTGTGTAACTAACCATCACAACTAGTATACCAAAAATCATGACTTAATTAGAGGAGTTGCCTTTATTGACAGTCAAAACAGAACACAGTAGCAGAAAGGAAGTACCTCCCACCCCTCAAAAAATTGGGATGCTGAAACCAGAAGAAAGGAAAATGGCTGTTGGAGGCAAAATAATACATGATCCTGGGGTGCCTAGGTGGCTCAGTCGGTTGAGTCCAACTTTGGCTCAAGTCATGATCTCACGGTTCGTGAGTTCAAGCCCCACGTTGGGCTCTGTGCTGACAGCTCGGAGCCCTGGATCCTACTTCAGATTCTGTGCCTCCCTCTCTCTCTGGCTCTTCCCTTCTCAAGCTCTGTCTCTCTCTCTCTCTCAAAAATAAATAAACATTAAAAAAATGATACATGATCCTTAGAGTGAGTTTTTGGCCTTGATCAAAAGAGACTAAAATAACTCCAAATCTTCACCAACACTTTTTTCTGCAAAAGGATGTAAAATTGGTCAAAAAACATGTTGCCTTCAAGGATATTGATATTAGACAAGTCTAACAGTACCATTACTATGGAAAGAGAAAAACATCCTTCAATCACTTATTCCTACAATCCCAGCTCCTTCTCCTTTGTTACTCATTTTTAATTATATAAACAATATTTAAGTATGATATCCTGGTATTATACTCATAAGCAAACTACTTTTGATAAGGTTTTACTCAAGAATAATTATGCAGGGCTACCTGGGTGGCTCAGTCAGTTAAGCGTTCAACACTTGATTTTGGTTCAGGTCATGATCTCATGGTTCTTGATACCGAGCCCTGAGTCAGGCTTTGCACTGACAGCATGGAGCCTGCTTGGGATTCTCTCTCTCTCTCTCTCTCTCTCTCTCTCTCTGCCCCTCACCCCCTCTCAAAATAAATACATAAACATTTTTTAAAAAGTAAACAAAAGAATAATTATTCGGGTATCCCTTTAAACTTAAAACTGCCCATACATATTTACTTGTTTAACATATTAAAGTTTTAGGCTATCTAGTATAGCTTGATTTTTAAATGTGAGAAGGTATCCACTGAATTTCTGAAATTGATATTTGTTTTCACAGCTCTTTTTTTTTAAATTTTTTTAATGTTTATTTATTTTTGAGACAGAGAGATACAGAGCACGAATGGGGGAGGGGCAGAGAGAGAGGGAGACACAGAATCAGAAGCAGGCTCCGAGCCATCAGCCCAGAGCCCGATGTGGGGCTCAAACTCACGGACCGCGAGATCATGACCTGAGCTGAAGTCGGACGCTTAACCGACTGAGCCACCCAGGCACCCCTGTTTTCACAGCTCTTACACTGAGGTAAGGTCCATCTATTTTGTTCTGGAAAAGAAATCAGGTGACTAAGGAAGAAACATTTCATTATCCCAGGATAGGAATGTCTATGCTTTCTGTAGACTAGGTAGAAACAAAAGGCTGAGAGTCTTGTAAACTTCCAAGTTGGAAATATCCTCAAGAAACAAGATGTAAGGTACTTTTACTTTGGTCACTTTTTTTCTGTTTTAAATATCCAATATACATCCTGAAGTTCATTTCATTGATTGAGTAGTATACCTGAAAGTATACATTTTTCTGTATTCTCTTTAACAAATAGACAATACGATAAATGATGATTTGCACATCATGTAATTTGGAGCAAGGTTTTTGGAACACTGAAGCAGAAAATTAAAGTGGAAAACTGGGTGGTAGTGACAGAAGCAGTGGTTTAAAATTGCTTGTGTGCTAGCGTGCCTGGGTGGTTCAGTTGCTTAAGCGTCCGACTTTGGCTCAGGTCATGATCTCACAGTTCGTGGGTTTGAGCCCCTTGCAAAGGGCTCTGTGCTGACAGCTTGGAGCCTGGAACCTGCTTCAGATTCTGTGTCTCCCTCTCTCTCTGCCCCTTCCCTGCTCATGCTCTCTCTGTGTCAAGAAAAATAAAAAACATTAAAAAGAATTTTTAAAAATTGCTTGTGTGCTCTCAAGGGTTTTCTTAGTATGACAGGATATGCTGTTGAAAAATAACGGTGGTGCTGTTTTCCTACTAGCAATTCACCGGGAACCATAGCAACGAAAGGGGAAATTTTTCTCCTCTGCAAAACCTACACATATTTTAACAAAGATTGGTGGTGGGCAGTGTGTTTGAGAGGGAAACAGGAGAAAAATATGTAGACACTTCCCAAAGAAAAACAGACTCTTTTAATCATATATTTTCATTCCCAGTTTATTTTTGATCCTCACATTCAGATTTATTTGATTCCACAGAAAAGATCACCATGTTTATGCTCTAATTTCTTGTAGTAATCATTCCCATGTTTTCCAACATACACCTATTTATCAAATCCATTTCATGGTTTTTTACTCAGTTTTTTTTTTTTTTTTTTTAATGTATGGTTTGTGTGGGTCTGACCTCACATGACCGTGATATAACCCAATCAGAAAAGCATTCATTTATGAGCTGGGACACTTGAATTCTATCCTAGTTTGTGTCTAATTGCAATTTAGGACATTAATATGTTGCAATTTCCTCCCTGGATAATAATACAACAAGTAGCTTGATTTGGACTGTCTGTAAGTTCACTTCCAACATAAAAATTTTGTCACTCTATGAAATATAGCCGGGAGGGGAAAAATGGAAAATATTATACTAAATAGGAGGAAATAGATAAGGAAAAAAAAACACTTTTCTTTCAGTAAAAGTGCAGATTAAGTTGAGGGATTCATGTATAAAAACTTGATTTGTTGGTTAAAGAAAGAAACTGTGTGGGGCGCCTGGGTGGCTCAGTCAGTTAAGTGTCCAACTTCGGCTCAGGTCATGATCTCATGGTTCGTGGGTTCGAGCCCCGCATGGGGCTCTGTGCTGGCAGTTCGGAGCCTGGAGCTTGCTTTGGATTCTGTGTCTCCCTCTCTCTCTGCCCCTCCCCCACTCAGTCTCAAAAATAAATAAACATTAAAAAAACTTAAAAAAAAAAAGAAACTGTGGTAGGATACATTATTGTTCCCCACTATTTCCTGCCTTTCCCTATTGAAATATTATGTATCTTCACCCCCTAATGGCAGGTTTGGCCTTACACTTGCTTTGGCATGAGATATGAATGGAGACACCTGTTGTGTCTGGACAGAAGAGTTAGCTTGTGGGTCACCTGTTCTCTTTTCCTTTGCCATGATGATCAGCAATGTTTCAGACGGAGGTGCTCCATCACCCAGGGTTCCAGAGTGAATAGGACATGGAACAAAGCTGCTGCTGGCCCATAATGGACATGTGGTGTGAGAGAAAAATACACCTTTGTTTTTGTAAGCCACTGTGATTTGGGGAATTGTTTGATACCACAGTATAATCTAGCCTCTCTTGACTAATGGTGTCATGATGACTAAGCAAAGCTGTATTAAGGTGGTTATGCAGATTCTAAAGATTGTAAACCACATTCATAAAAGCTTGATTTGTTCTATGTATATAACATAGAGTCCAGGTAATCATAATGTAATCATGACTAAGATTGAGGCTAGCACTGTATTATATGGGAAACTCATACAATTATTTTTTTCTCCAAGTGTTTCTTTATTTTATTTTTTATGTTTTATAACATTTACTTATTTTTGAGACAGAGAGAGAGCATGAACAGGGGAGGGTCAGAGAAAGAGGGAGACACAGAATCTGAAACAGGCTCCAGGCTCTGAGCTGTCAGCACAGAGCCCGACGCAGGGCTCAAACCCACGGACCGCGAGATCACGACCTGAGCCGAAGTCGGACGCCTAACCAACTGAGCCACCCAGGCGCCCCTCCAAGTGTTTCTAAAATCAGTTGATTAGATGTCAATTGTATTACTTAATAGTAAAAATGTAGGGCCTGCAATAGTGCCAGAATCATAAAGGAGCCACATATATAGAAATTCAGTAACAGGAAGTTACTTGAAGCCTGAAGTGATTTTATGTGAAAGGAAATTGTGGTTGAAGTAAGAAATAATTATTTTTTAATTTTATTTTATTACTGTTTATTTGTTTTTGAGAGAGAGAGAGTGCGCGCACAAGTGGGGGAGGGGCAGAGAGAGAGGGAGACACAGAATCTGAAACATGCTCCAGGCTTCAAGCTGTCAGTACAGAGCCCAAAGTGGGACTCGAACTCACAAATGCTGAGATCACGACCTGAGCTGAAGTCAGACGCTTAACTGACTAACTACCCAGGTGCTCCAAGAAATAATGATTTTTAAAATGAGACTGATAGTTATGTGGAAACTGAAATCCAGAGACTTAAACCATAAGTGACTATATAAATTCCCTTAGATATTGGAAAAGAGGTTAAAAATGCCCTCTAGACAAAAGTACAGTAACACCTGAAGCAATAATAAATTGTATTCTTAGTTGTGTGTAAAATTTAATTGTAATTTTCTTTTAGATTTTATAAATTTTTTTTTTAACATTTTTTATTTGTTTTTGAGACAGAGAGAGACAGAGCATCAACGGGGGAGGGTCACAGAGAGAAGGAGACACAGAATCTGAAACAGGCTCCAGGCTCTGAGCTGTCAGCACAGAGCCCGACGCGGGGCTCGAACCCACGGACCGTGAGATCATGACCTGAGCCGAAGTCGGACGCTTAACCGACTGAGCCACCCAGGCACCCCTTCTTTTAGATTTTAAAAGAATATATTGAACACATGCAATTAATACACTTGAGGCCAATGATAAATCAACTTAAAAAAAATTTGGGGGCACCTGGGTGACTCATTCGGTTAAACATCCGACTTCAGCTCAGGTCATGATCACACAGTCCATGGGTTTGAGCCCCGCGTTGGGCTCTATGCTGACACCTCAGAGCCTGGAGATTCTTTGTCTCCCTCTCTCTCTGCCCCTCCCCTGCTCATGCTCTGTCTCTCTCTGTCTCAAAAATAAATAAAAACATTAAAAAAAATTTTTTTAAAGAATATGTTTAAAAAAAATTAAAAAACAAAGGGGCACCTTGGTGGCTCAGTTGGTTAAGTGACTCTCAGTTTCAGCTCAGGTCATGATCTCACGGTTTCATGAGTTCGAGCCCCGCATTGAGCTCTGCTCTAGCAATGCGGAGCCTGTTCGGGATTCTCTTTTCCTCCCCTCTCCCTGCCCCTCCCCCACTCACACTGTTATCTGTCTCTCTCAAATTAAATAAAGAAATAAACCTAAAAAATTAAAAACAAATACCAGGCCAATGAAAATAGAGATTACTTTTTTGAGGGGCATTATTAAGGGATGAGTTACTGATTGAGGGCAATTTTATGTGCCATGATCTGAGGTAGGGAGTATACTATACTGAAAACAAGACTCTGAGGGAGCTTGCAAAGAAAAATGCTTTGAAGGCAATAATGGAGGTTATCCCATAGTGAAGGAGGGTTTTTTGTTTTTGTTTTGTTCTTTTTACAGCATTGGTGTCTGGTGATTTTGAAAATATTTTCCTTGAAAAAATATAACATGAATATTGAAATATAATTAATGGCGGGCTAGGATTTCTAAATTAGAATCTTAAAATTAGTAATAATTTTAGACACCCTATCTAACAATAAGGACCTTCAGAGAGTAACGTCTGATGCACTACTTCCACATCCTAACTAACTCTGAAATACATTTCTTTTTTGGCCAACTCTAATCTAATATCATAAGGGCATGGAACTATGGAAACCATAGTTCCAGTAAAAAACCAGGCTGACACAACACAAAACCACAGGGAACCTTTAAAAATTTTCTTATATTTTACTTATCTTTCCATGTCCGTACATAAAAATATATTTCTATTTTTTATCATGCATATACAGAATTTTATAATTCAGATGTTAATAAATTGAGATATTTTTATTTTTAATTTTTTCTATGACAAAGGCAATGATATAAATTGTCCCATGACACTCAAACTATAAGAAATATAACATTTGTTTTTCTGTATACAATAACATCTACATACAGGTATACCTCGGAGATCTTGCAGGTTCAGTTCCAGAATGCTGTAATAAAGCCAATATTGCAATAAAGTAAGTCAAATGAATGTTTTGGTTTCCCATGCATATAAAACTTACATTTACATCATACTGTAGTCTATTAAGTGCACAATAGCAGTATGTCTGAAAAAGCAATGTACATACCTTAATTTCAAAATTTGTTATTGCTAAAAAATACTGACCATCATCTGAACTTTCAGTGAGATATCATCTTTTTGATGGTGGAGGGTCTTGACTACATGTTTTTGGCTGCTGATTGATCAGGGTGGTGGTTGCTGAAGGGTAGGGTGGCTGTGGCAATGTCCTACCATAAGACAAAAATAAAGTTTGTCCCATCAATTGACTCTTCCTTCTATGAACAATCTCTCTGTAGTATGGATGCTGTTTGATAGCATTTTACCCACAGAACTTCTTTCTAAATTGCAGTCAATCCTGTGAAACCCTGCCACTGCATTCTCAACCAAGTTTATGAGATATTATAAATCCTTTATTGCCATTTCAACAATCTTCATACCATCTTCACCAGGAGTAGATTCCATCTCAAGAAACCACTTTTGTGCTCATCCATAAGAAGCAACTCATCTGTTCAAGTGTTATCATGAGATTCCGGCAATTCCGTCACATTTTCAGGCTTCACTTCTAATTCTAGTTCTCTTGCTGTTTCCACCGAATCCACAGTGACTTTCCTCACTGAAGTCTTGAACCCCTCAAAATCATCTAGGAGGATTGGAATTAACTTCTTCTAAATTTCTGGTAATGCTGATATTTTTATCTCTTCCCATGAATCATGTATGTTCTTAATGGCATCTAGAATGGTGAATCCTTTCCAGAAGATTATTAAGTTGACTTTGCCCAGATCCATCAGAAAAATCCAATCTATAGAAGCTATGGCCTTATGAAATATATTTCTTAAATCATAAGCCTTGAAAGACAAAATTACTCTTTAACGTATGGGCTGCAGAATGAATATTGTGTTAGCTGCCATGAAAACAACATTCATCTCGTTGTACATCTCTATCAGAGCTCATGGGTGACCATATGCATTGTCAATGTAGTATTATTTTGAAAGCAGTTTTTTTTTCTAAGCAGTAGGTTTCAGCAGTGGGCTTAAAATAGCCAGTCAGTCATTTGTAAACAGATGTGCTGTCATTTGGCCTCTGTTGTTCCATTTGTAGAGAACAGGCAAAGTAGATTTAGCATAATTCTTAAGGGCTCTGGGATTTTCAAAATGGCAAGAGAACATTGACTTCAACTTGAAGTCACCAGTTGCATTAGTCCTTAACAGTCTATCCTTTGAAGCATTAAAGCCAGGCATTCTCCTGTCTAGCTATGAAAAGACTAGGGCATCTTCTTCCAATAGAAAGCTGTTTTGTCCACATTGAAAACCTGTTGTTTAGTGTAACCACCTTCAGTAAGGATCTAGCTAGATCTTCCAGATGACTTGCGGTGGCTTCTACATCAGCACTTGCTGCTTCCCCTTGTACGTTGATGTTATGGAGACGGTGTCTTTCCTTAAACCTCATGAACCAACCTCTGCTCGCTTCCAGCTTTTCTTCTGCAGCCTTCTCACTTCATTCAGCTTTCCCAGAATGGAAGAGAATTAGGGCCTTGCTCTAGATTAGGCTCTGTAAGGGAATCGCTTCTCGGCCTTTTGGCTAAGATCAAGTGTAGGCTCTGTAAGGGAATGTTGTGGCTGGTTTGATCTTCTGTCCAAACCACTCAAACGTTCTCCATGTCAGCAATAAGGCTATTTTGCTTTCTTACCATTCATGTGTTCACTTGAGTAGCACTTTTAATTTCCTTCAAGAACTTTTCCTTTGCATTCACAACTTGGCTGTTTGGTGCAAGAGGCCTACTTTCAGCCTATGTCTGCTGTTGACATGTCTTCCTCCCTGAACTTAATCATTTTAAGCTTTTGATTTACAGTGAGAGATGTGCAACTGTTCTCATCACTTGATCACTCAGAAACCATTGTAGGTTATGAATTAGCCTAATTTCAATATTATTGTGTTTCAGGGAATAGGGAGGTCTGAGAACAGGGAGAGAAATGAGGAGAAGGCCAGTTAGTGAAGCAGTCAGAACACACACATTTATTTTATTCACTTATTATTTTTAAACAATCTCTACCCACAACGTGGGGCTCAAACTCAGGACCCCAAGAACAAGAGTCGTAATGCTCTACTGACTGAGCCAGCCAGGTGCCCCAAACACACACATTGATTAAGTTGGCCATATTATACGGGCAATTCATGGTGCCCCCAAACAATTACAAGAGTAACATCAAAAAATCACTGAAAGAAAATCACGGGGCACCTGTGTGGCTCAGTTGGGTGAGCATCTTACTCTTGATATTGGCTCAGGTTATGATCTCATGGTTTGTGAGATCAAGCCCTGTGTCAGACTCTGCATGGTCAGCACAGAACTTGCTTGGAATTCTCTTTCCCTCTCTCTCTGCACAACCCCTACCCCTGCCCCTGCCTGCTCATGCACTCTCTCTCTCTCTCAAAATAAATAAATAAACTTAAAAAAAAAGAAAATCACTTATCACAAATCACCATGACAAATATAATACTAATGAAAAAAATATATAATGTTGTGACAATTACCAAAATGTGACAGAGACATGAAGTGAGAAAATGTTAGAACAATGACATGGATAGAATTGCTTGATGCAGAGTTGCCACAAACTTTCAATTTGTAGAAAATGCAGTGTCTTGTGAAGTGCAATACAAAGAGGTATGCCTGTATAAATTCCCCTATTTTTCCTATTTTCCAAAGTAGATAAGACATTTATTATTAGTATGATGATACTGATAGTATGATCAGTTTACACTGATTGTCTTGGTATAACTCCCTTTCTCTTTCAAAGGTATCCCAGCTTGTACAATAAAAATGTAGGGTCACTCCTGGGGCACCTGGGTGGCTTAGTCGGTTAAGCATCGGACTCTTGATTTTGGCTCAGGTTATGATCTCACGGTTGTGAGACTGAGCCCCACATAGGGCTCCTCGCTGAGTATGGAGCCTGCTTGGAATTCTCTCTCCCCCTCTCTCTCTCTCTTCCCAACCCCACTCTCGTGTGTGCTCTCTCTCTCAAAAAATAAATAAAAATAAACATTTAAAAAATATTTAGGGTCACTCTAATATCAATCATTATTTGGGGTCTTTGCCTATCTCCACTAGGTGGCACTGGAATCCAGGAACTTATCTTGATCCAGAAAAATGGGAGGGAATCTGGAATTTAATCCACAGTGATTGCCCCTAATACTGCTAATTCTTCTGTTACCTAGATTAGATGCTACCATTCAAACTATCCCCAGAGCCTGAGCTCTCAATGGCCAGTCATCTTTGGTACTCACACAGCCATCCCTGTACAATCCCTATACAAGATCCCCATGGGGTCTTGGACCCTCTGCAGGCTCCTTCTCACCCTCCCCACCTTCCTTCCCAATATTGGTTTAGACGACCCTCAACCTCCCTTAATTTAGAAGACCAACTCTCTTTGCTTATCCTTTATACCATCCAACACTGAATTTTCTTTTAGGGACACAGACCAGTCAAGATAAAGCCTGGGTTGGAGAAATGTTGTAGGGGGCCCTGAAACACAAATATAATGATGAGGGACACTAATATCTTGGTACTGTACTTTTACACTGCATCTCTTTATGCATGTATATGTTGGTGCATATGTGTAAACATTTCAATGAGATTAATTGATAGAAGTGAAATTCCCTATCAAAAGGTACATATATATTTTAAGCCACTTTATTGAGGTGTGATTGACATAGAAAAAGCTGTATATATTTAATGTATACAACTTGATGAATTCGGAGAGTATACATACATGAAACCATTACCACAATTAA
Organism: Panthera uncia; assembly: GCF_023721935.1. Classification (NCBI taxonomy): domain Eukaryota; kingdom Metazoa; phylum Chordata; class Mammalia; order Carnivora; family Felidae; genus Panthera; species Panthera uncia. Next base: position 49,932,803 of record NW_026057586.1, on the reverse strand, counting down.
TGCTACAATGCCATAAACACATTGCTCACCTCCAGAAGAGTCCTCCTACCGTCTTTCTTTACTTATTGTATGTGTCATAAGAACATCATAAGATTTACCGTGTTGGCAAATTTTTAAGTATACAGTTCAGTATTGTTAACTATAAGCACTATTCTGATTTCTAGGATATATTCATCTTGCATAACTGCAACTTTATACCCTTTGGCCAACATTTCCCCATTTCCTCCTTCCTTAGACTCTGGTAGCCATCATCCTATTCTCTGCTTCTATGAGTTTACTTTAGATTCCTCATATAAATGGGATCATGTAGTATTTGTTCTCCGGTGTCTGGCTTATTTCACCTACCGTAATTTTCTTCAGGTTCATCCATGTTGTCACAAATGGCAGGATTTCTTTCTTTTTCATGGCTGAACAATATTCCATTATATGTACATATGACATTTTCTTTATCCATTCATCTATTGACTGACATTTTGGTTGCTTCCATGTCTTCACTATTATGAACGATGTATCTCTTCAAGATAATGATATAAATTCCTTTGGATATATACCAGAAGCAGGATTGCTGGATCATTTGGTAGTTCTATCTTTAATTTTTTGAGGAAACTCCATACCTGTTTTTTTTTTTTTTTAACATTTTTATTTTTGAGACAGGGAGAGACAGAGCATGAACAGGGGAGGGTCATACCTGTTTTTATAGTGGCTTCACTAATTTACACTCCTACTAACAGTATACAAAGTTTCCCTTTTCTCCACATCCTCACTGACACTTGTTATCTTTTTTTTAATTTTTACTTTTTTTAATGTTTGTTTATTTTTTGAGAGAGAGAGAGACAGAGACAGAGACAGAGTGTGAGCAGGGAAGGGGCAGAGAGAGGGAGACACAGAATCTGAAGCAGGCTCCAGGCTCTGAGCTGTCA
>NW_026057586.1:49828907-49931873 GCF_023721935.1 Panthera uncia | reverse complement strand
AGAGGGAGACACAGAATCTGAAGCAGGCTCCAGGCTCTGAGCTGTCAGCACAGAGCCTGACGCGGGGCTCAAACCCACGGACCGCGAGATCATGACCTGAGCCGAAGTCGAACACTTAACCGACTGAGCCACCCAGATGCCCCATAGAATATGTTTTCATTTATTTGTGTCTTTTAAAATTTCTTTTATCAATGTGTTATAGTTTTCAGTGTACAAATCTTTCACCTCCTTGGTTAAGTTTTATTTCTAAATATTTTATTCTTTTTGATGCTTTTGTAAATGGGACTGTTTTGATTTAGAGATTTTTTTCTTTTTCTTGACTAATTTCTCTGGTTAAAATTTCTGCTACTATGTTGAAGAGACGTGTCAAGAGTGGGTGGCTCAGTTGGTTGAGCATCTGACTCTTGATTTCAGCTCAGGTGATGAGCCCAGGGTTATGGGATCAAGCCCGGCATTGAGCCCCGCATCAGGCTCCACACTGAGAAGACATCCTTGTTTTATCTTGATCTTAGAGGAAATGCTTTCAGTTTTTTACCACTGAATATGATGTTAGCAGTGGACTTTTCATATATGGCCTTTTCTGTGTTGAAGTAAATTTCTTATTCAGTGAAGTAACTTACTCAGTGAGAGCTTTTATCATAAAAGGGCATTGAGTTTGGTCAAATACTTTGCATCTATTGAGATGGTCATGTGATTTTTATCCTTTATTCTCTTAATGTTGTGTATCACATTGATTGATTTGCATATGTTGAATATCCTTGCATCCCAAGGATAAATTATATATATCTTTTTAATGTGCTATTGAATTCAATTTGCTAATATTTTGTTAAGGTTTTTGACTCTATATTCATCAGGGATATTGGCTTTTAATTTTCTTTTCTTGTGGTGTCTTTGACTGGCTTTGGTATCAGGGTAATGCTGGCTTTGTAAGTTTGGAAACTTTCCCCCTGTTCAATGTTTTGGAACCAACAGTTTAAGATGGATTAATATTAATTCTTTAAATACCTGGTAGAATTAAACTGTGAAGCCATCTGGTACTCGGAGTTTTTTGGGGGGAGGTTTTTTATTACTGATTCAATCTTCTTATTTGTTATTGGTCTCTTCCAGGCTACCATTTCTTCTTGATTCAGTCTTGGTACATAGTTTGTCTCTAGGAACTTATCTATTTCTTCTAGATCATCCAGTTTGTTACAAATAATTGTCCCTGATTTTTTTTTTTTAATTTGGGGCATTAGTTGTAATATATCCTCTTTCATTTCCAATTTTATTTGAGTATTCTCTTTTTTCTTAGTCTACCTAAGGGCTTGTCCTTTTTTTTTTTTTAAGGTTTTTCTTTTAAAGTAATCTCTACATCGAATGTGGGGCTCAAACTCACAACCCAGAGATCAAGAACTGTATGCTCTACTGACCTAGCCAGTCAGGTGCCCCACTAAAGGCTTATCTTTATGAGCATTTTCAGAAAACTCTTGGTTTTGTAAAATTTTCTAATTTCTAGTTTCCATTTTATTTATTTAAAAAAACTTTTTTCCATTTATTTCTGTTATAGTCTTTATTATTTCTTTACTTCTAATTGGGCTTCGGTTCTTCCTTTTTTATATGTTCCTTGAGGTGTAAAGTTGGCTTGTTATTTCAGATTTTTCTTCTTTTTCAATGTAGGAATTTATCACTATAAAATTCCCTCTTATTACTACTTTTGTTGTATCCCATTTTTGGTAGGTTGTGTTTTATTTTTTGTTTTCTAATTTCTCTTTGATTTCTTCTTTGGCCCAATGGTTATTCAAGAGTGGGTTATTCATTTATTTTTTAGACATTTTATTTTTTATTTTTATTTGTTTTTATTTTAGAAAGAGAGAGAGCACATAAGCAGGGGAGAAAGGCAGAGGGAGAGAGGGAGAGGAAGGGAGGGAGGGAGGGGGAGAGAGAGAGAGAGGGAGAGAGAGAGGGGAAGAGAGAGAGAGAGAGAGAGAGAGAGAGAAAGAGAAAGGGAGAATCTTAAGCAGGCTCCACAATGAGCATGGGTTTGATTCCATGACCCTGAGATCATGACCTGAGGTGAAATCAAGAGTCAGATGCTCAACCGAGCCACCCAGCCACCCCACAAGAATGTGTTACTTAATTTCCATGTATTTATGAATTTTTTCATCTTCTTACATTTTAATTTCTAGTTCCATTCCATTGTGTTTGGAAAAGATGTTTGGGATGATTTTAATCTTGCTAAATTGTTAAGTCTTGTTAGACTTGTTTTATCTCTTAGAATATGAACTATCCTGGAGAATGTTCTATGTGTACTTGAGAAGAATGTGTATTCTGCTGCTGTTAGATGAAGTGTTCCGTATACATCTACTAGGTCCATTGGATCCATAATGTCATATAATCTCATGAACTGTGAGATCATGACCTGAGCTGAAATCAAGAGTTGGCCACTTAACCAACTGAGCCATCCAGGAGCCCCTATTTATTATTTTTTGTCTGGATGTTTTACCCTTAAATCAAAGTGGGGGTACTGAAGTCTCCTACTATCACTGTATCGCTATTTCTCCCTTCACATTTGTTAATGTTTGCTTTATATATTTAAGTGCTTTGATGTTGGGTGCATATATACTCATAATTGTTATATCTTTCTATTGATCTTTTTATCATTATATAATGATAATGACCATCTTTGTCTCTTGTTATAGTTTTGACTTACAGTCTATTTGTCTGATATAAATATAGAAACCTCTGCTCTTATTTGGTTATTATTTTCATGGGATATAATTTTTCATCCCTTCATTTTTAACCTATGTGTCTTATATGTGAATCTAAAGCGAGCCTCTTTTATTATTATTTTAATGTTTATTTATTTTTGAGAGAGAGCACGAGCAGGGAAGGGGCAGAGATAGAGGGAGACACAGAATCTGAAGCAGGCTCCAGACTCTGAGCTGTCAGCACAGAGCCTGACATGGGGCTTGAACTCATCAACGGTGAGATCATGACCTGAGCCAAAGCTGGATGCTCAACTGACTGAGCCACCCAGACCACCCCCCCTCCCCGACCATTGTATTCAATTTAATGGCTAAATCATTCTATACAGTAATTTGTGTAAACCTACAGATATAAATATGGATATAGAGATATAGAGATAGAAATATACAGATACAGGATTAAACAACATATAAATATTACCGTATTCAAGAGCTTTAAATCACACATTTCTAAACATTTTCACTTTTTCTCCTTATAACTTCAATGTCTCAAAGTACTTTATGGGAAAGAAGATGGCTCGGGAAATAGTGTCATGTTCTCATATGACAATTCATAATGTTTTTAATGAAGTAAAATTAACATACAAAGTTAGTTTCAGGTGTAAATACTGACTCCGCAATTCTATACATTACTTAGTGCTCATAAGTATAGTCAACATCTGTCGTCATTCAACATTAATACATTATCATTGACTATATTCCCTATACTGTATATTTCATCTCTGTGATTTATTTATAACTGGAAGTTTGTACCTCTTAATCTTCTTTTATTTATTTCACCCATCCCCTCACCCACCTAACCCTATGGCAACCACCAGTTCTCTATTTAGGAGTTTTGTTTTTTGTTTTTGTTTTGTTCTGTTTTTAGATTCCACATATAAGTGAAACAATATGGTATTTGTCTTTAACTTATTTCACTTAGCATAATACTCTCTAGGTCATCTGTGTTGTCGCAAATGTAAAGATTTCATTCTTTTTTATGGCCAAGCAATATTCCACCACACACACACACACACACAAACCACACACACACACCTTTTATCCATTCATCTATGGATGGATACTTGGGTTTCTTCCGTATCTTGGCTATAGTAAATAATGCTGTTTTTATCTTTTTGGATTTCTCCTTCTCCATTTGCCTCCCCCTCCTCCTTTTTCCTCCTCCTCCTTCTTTTTAACTATTCTGTAAATACCCAGTAGTGAAATTATTGGATCATATGGTAATTTTAATTATTTTGAGCAACTTCCATACTGTTTTTCACAGTAGCTGCCACCAACAACGTACAAAAGTTCTTTTTTCCTCTACATTCTGACCAACACTTGTCTTTTTGATTCTAGCCATTCTGACAGGTGTAAGATGATGTCTCATTGTAGTTTTGATTTGCATTTCCTTGATGATTAGTGATGTTGAGCAGCTTTTCATGTGTCTGTTGGCCATCTGCATGTATGTTTTCTTTGGAGAAATGTCTGTTCAGGTCCTCTGTCCATGTTTTAATCAGACTGTTTTTTGGTTGTGTTGTAGAAGTTCTTTATATTTTTTGGATATTAACCAACCCCTTATTGGATATATCATTTGCAAATGTCTTCTCCCATTCAGTGGGATGCCTTTCATTTTGTTAACAATTTCCTTTGCTATGCAAAAGCTTTTTATTTTGGTATAGTCTCAACAGTTAATTTTTGCTTTTGTTTCCTTTGCCTGAGGAGACTTATCCATACACTGCTATGGTAGATGTAAAAAAAAAAAAAAAAAAAGAAAAAAAAAAAAAGAAAAAATTACTGCCTACATTTTCTTCTAAGATTTTTATGGTTTCAGGTCTCACATTTAAGTCTTTAATCCATTTTGAGTTTTTAATTTTGTGTGTATAGTGTAAGAAAGTGTCCAGTTTTCCTATCTGTTGAAAAGACTTTTCTCCATTATATTCTTGCCTCCACTGTCATAGACTAATTGAGCATATAAGCATGGTTTCATTTCAGGGCTCTATTCTGTTCTACTGATCTATGTATTGATTTTTGTGCCAAGACCATACTGTTTTGATTACCACAACTTTGTAGTATATATTGGAACTGTGATACCTCCCATTTTGTTCTTTCCCAAGATTGTTTTGGCTATTTGGGGGTCGGGGGGGAGTCTTTGTGGTTCCATACAAATTTTTGTATTATTTGTTCTAGTTCTCTGAAAACTTCTGTTGGTATTTTGATAGGAATTGCTTTAAATCTCTAGATAGCTTTGGGTAGTATGAACATTTTAACAATATTAATCCTTCCAATCCATGAGGTTGGTATATCCTTCCATTTGTTTCTTCAATTTCTTTCATCAGTTCTTTATAGCTTGGGTATAGATCTTTCCTCTCCTTGGTTAAGTTTATTCCAACAATTAATTAACATTTGATGAAAAAGACGAGATATTTAATTTCTGTGTACTTCAGGGATTTCTGTATGTTAAGTAGAATTAAGTCTTTCCATAATTCACAAAAGTCCAAGTTACATATATTCTTAAGAGAACCTACTAAGGAATTGGTGGGGTAGGGGTGAGGTTTAAGAAGGGCAGACAAGTATTTACTATATGCACTTTTGCATTTCTTTAATTTATTACAATCAGCAGAGATTGCTCATTGTAAAGATTGCTAAAAAAAATTAATGCTACAAAATATTTGAGATAAAATATACCTAGAGCATTGAGTGCAGCTTTATACAGACATATACAACTAGAAGTTGATTTGTGCAGTAAACATAAAACAATTGTGGTTAAGATTTCTAGTTGTGGATTAAAAAGAAAACTCATTAAATAGATCCTCAGAATATGACCATTTATTTTAATAATCTTACGTGAAAATACTCAACAATCATTATACTTATATAGGTTCTTAATTTCTGGGAATGGTTTACAATTTTCTTGGATGTCTTTATACATCTTTCAAGTGGTTTTTATTTTCTTGTAAATATTAAAAACATTTCAGTAATTGTTGCTAGTATACAGAAAAAAAACCTTATTTTTGTACATTTATCTTGTTTCCAGTGGCCTTTGAACATTCACTGAATATGAATGCTGTATTTTCAGACTTCTACATATGAAATTAGGACATCTGCAAATATCTCAGTTTTATTTCTGTACAGTGACTTACCAGGTTCATAGACTAGAAGATAAAATTTTAAAGAGGTTAATTTTCCCCAAATTGATCTATAGGTTGAATGCAGTTCCAATTAAAATCCTGGCAGAGTCTGTGTGTGTGTGTGTGTGTGTGTGTGTGTGTGTGTAAATTAACATGTTTTTAAAACTTATATGGGAATGTAAAGGGGCCAAGAAGAGCCACATCAATCTGGAAGAACTACAAAGCTGGAAGACTTACACTCTAGCTATCTTTTTAAAGAACTACAGTAATTAAAACTGTGATATTTACAAGGATAGAGAAATAGATTGGTCACCTGGTTTATGACACAGGGAAGGATAGTCATCAATAAATACTGTAAGACCAATTCGATATCCACATGGAGGAAAAAGCAAAAAACAAAAACCTTTGATCTTCACACATACACAAAATTCATTTCCAGTTGGATGGCAGAATTACATGTTCATTAAATGATACCACAGAGTTATAAAGCAAGTGTAGTAGGTAGTATATAATGCCATTCGCAATCACCTAATTTTTAAAAAAACATGGTCTTTATTCAAATGGCTGCTAGTAGTTGCGCTTTATTTCTTAACAGGAAGAATTGTAGAAGTGTTACAAATTGAAAATTAGAAACTGGAAGCTCAAATTAGCAACCCAGTAAGAACCAACTCATTGATTTATATGATTACTAAATTTGGATTATTATAGAATTTCTAGTGATATGAACAGAAAATGAGAACATATTTTATTTAATTTTCTAATGTTTATTTATTTGTGAGAGAGAGTACGCACAGGGGAGAGGCAAAGAGAGAGAGGGAGATACAGAATCTGAAGCCAGCTCCAGGCTTTCAGCTGTCAGCACAGAGCCCAATGTGGGGCTCGAACTCAGGAACTGTGTGAGATCATGACCTGAACCGAAGTTGGACACTTAACCAACTGAGCCACCCAGGTGCCCCTGAGAACATATTTTATCAAGCAGGGTTTGATTATCATGTTTAGATTCTCCTTTTTTTTTTTTAAATTTTAAATGAAGTGTACACAAGTCATTTTAAGCTGAAACTTCAAGTAATGGCAAGTGACCCATAGTTTCCAGCCTGTGAATAAGGACAGTGACTGTTTTCTTTCTAGCCCAGTGTCCCTGGTCTCAGTTCAGGCTTGCAGGTGTGGTGAGTGGGCAGGCTTGATGCTGAACCTCTTAGTGTATCTCCCTGTAATAAAGTGGCTAGAAAACTGAAAGTACATTTCCCTGATTTCCTTGCAGTTAGAATTCTGGATGTGGTTTAGTTTTGGAAAAGCAGATGTATCCACCTATGGATACATATCCATCTTCTATGTATCCATAGAAGGCAGAAGTGAGATGATGAAAGTGATTTTCTGAGGCAGTGTCGACAGAGATTCCAGTGTCCGACAGAGATTCCAGTGTCCGGACACAAGGTTCATTAAGTGGCAACAGGAATTGTAAAACATCTAACTTGGTGTGAACTGTACCAGGCATAACAAAATACTGTAAAGAATTAGCAGTAGTGTGCCTTCCTGATCATGGCACTCTCCTGGTTCTTGCCATGTTGGTATACTTTGGGATTGAGTGGTTTTTTTGAACTTAGAAGAGAAGGAACTCTCTTGGCTGACCTGATTCCACATTGTGGCATGCCTTTGTCAGTTCTCAAGAGTTCCATGCTCACGTCTCCTTAAACTAATTAGAATTAACTGTTCTTTGCACTTTATAGGACCTTACAGAGCCAAACAATTGTATACTAACAATACAGCAAGCAGCATGAGCTTCACATTCCTGTCAGTTCTCCTATTCTCCCCCCAAAAATACAGAGTGGCCCAGGGGGTGCTGAGCACGCAGTGGGTTTGCATTACAGCTGAGGAATCTGAAGTTTAGGGTATTTGAATCTTTTTTAAGGAGTACAAGAAAATCTTCCAACTTTTGCTCGGGAGGGAGACATTACCTTTTATTATACTGGGCTGTAAACAACCTGCTTTTCTCTTGACAGAGACATGATATTGTCCAAGGCTGTTCACTATACAAATATCTTTGGTAAAGATAGTCCAGAACTAAGGCTGTCAGAGCCACTGGTCACAAGATGTGGAGAAATGCAAGGGACTTACAGAAAATTGCTTCCCAACAGACGTTAGCCGACTTTTCATTTCAACTGTAACAACTTGTTTTAAAGTCCAAACGATATTTTCTTTTAAAAACTCACTTTAATCTAGGCATGGAATTTAACAAACATTGGTATACAGTCAGGGACTAATTTATAACATGGTTTCTATTCATTTCAGCCATGAGAAAACACCAGTCATTATTAAAGGTATCCATCCATAAATTACTTTTATTTCTCATTAAATGAGCACAGAGTCATTAGCATATTAATAACAGATATGTTTATTATTACATATCCATCAGTGCGGCTTTCAATACCACTTGAAACATGCATATCATCCTAGAGACGAATCAGTTTTCCAGTGCTTCTTATTTGATACACATTACTGCAAAGCCATTATAAATTATTGAGGAGGTATTTGGTTAAAAAAATAAACAATAAATCATACTGCCCATATGAATCAACTCTTGTATAGGACAAGAGTTTAACAGTATTTATCTGGTAATTCCTATGTTAACTGGAAAACATCACAGATGTATTGTCATAATTTTATATTGATATAACCTACATAGTTTGCAGAATTTTATAAAGTCATTCATTATTGTAGCAGGTAGTTTAATGCAAAGATTGTACTCAATTTATGAAAGTCCAACAAACCTCTAAATATTTTAAATTAAACCAATTATCAATGAAAAACCCACTGACATATAATTTTTTGAAAATATGTTCTTTTGAAATTTCTATATTTAGTCATGGCAGTAAAATAATTCTTTCAAATTAAGGCACTAAAAGGGCAATGCAACTCCCATTGAAAGTGTTCTAAGAATAATTTACATTTCAAACAGTGCATACATTTCTTATATGTTTGTTAACTTAATGTCTTTATCACTTAAAACCACAAAGAAATACATTATACAATTACAGAAATGATGTACCCCACAGAATGCTTTTAAAACTTGGTTCTTTTGTACAGTTAGTTCCTAATGTCTCTAGTAGTAAAATAACTCAATATGGCTTGGCAAAAATGCATAGATTAAATGTAAAAAAAAATGTTTTTTTGCCTTCTCCCATTCCTCAATCTATAAACGTGCTGAAACACATACAGTATTTTGTAAAGCATAATGTAAAATATTCTCCGTAAGTCCACCATGGGCAATCAAAAGTGAGGCTTTTAAATTCTACAGTGAGGGCACTGAAGTCAAGTGATGTCACTGCTTTCTTAAAATAGTTTTGTATAGTCTTGCAAGAGCACAAAGACTGAAGTCATTTAAAAGAATTTCAGTTGTCTCATTTTGAGATATTTTCTTTACTCCTTCCATGAGCTGATCTTCATAGTGATTGGCCATTCCACTTGAAAGTGAAAGTCCCTTCCTCTCACTCATATGAGGAAAACTGTGTTCTATCATGATTGACAGGCGTTTTCTTAGAAATTCAAAAAGGCAGCACCTTTTTAAAAAAATATATCTACCTAAGCTTTCCCCCAATTGTACTTGCATTACACAGTAATAATTAATCTAATCTACCTGTAGGCAAACCCGCAATTAAAACAAAAAACAAAAAACAAAAAAAACCCTCAGTGTGCTTTTGTGCCAAAGCAAGGACAGAATAACAGCAATCTTAACCCTGAAGCCTGTGATATTTGTGTCAAAGGAACAGCCTGTCTGCTCTGCATGGTTAAAGAAGCCTGGTTTATCAGGTAGCATTCCACATGATTCCACAAGGCGTTAGGTCACGTGGTTAACTGCTGGGGTGGAGGGTGGGGGACAAAAAAAGAAAAAATTGTAATTTAAGAAATATATTCAGTTTAAAAATTCAAGAAACAAATTTGGAGAGAAAGGTAAATAAATATTATTTTTATATGTGATTAATACACACAATTTGGAAAATAGGAAAAGGAAAAATACACTTTGTATTGTCTTCTTTTTGCTTCTACTCTATTTCAAACACATGGTGTTCTTTTGTTTTTTACAAAACTATAACTCAATTTTACATAGTTTTAGATCTAGCTTTGTCCTATACAGTCATACAGGATTTTACAGAAATAAGTCAGGAGTCAGGTGATAATACACTAGAGTAGTATGGTGGGTGAAGAATACAGAAGGTGTAATGCTTAACTATTTAGGCATTTTCAAAGAATTAGACTTGGTTATTAATAATAGGGAGTGAAGAAATGGTTGAATTAAAAATGGTTTTAAGTCTGCTTGGATGACTTGAGTGACATTAGCAGAGATGCAAATCAGTGTTAGGTCTCAGCTTCTAGATTAAAATGTTCCTCTTAATATAGGGGTTACACTCTAGGAAAGTTAGTATTTGGTATAGGAGAAAAAACATAGGCTTTAGAATTGGATAAAAATAAAAATAGGTTTCAACCCTGACTATGCCACTAACTCACTGTGTGATCTTGCCCAAGTGGCTTGATTCCTCTGAGCCTCATTTATGTATAAAAATGTATAAAATGAGAACTTAATAAGACATTATTACCTCTTTTCAGGAAAGGGTTTTAATTATGCCCTGCAGTTGTTTATTATATCATATAAATATTTTGAAAAAATTCTATCAAAATCAGTTAAAAAAAAAGAGGAGAGGGATATTTAACTGGGAAGTTTATTTGCAACACCATTTTCACTGATAATACCAAATAATTGTGATTGCAAAACAACCACAATTTGTTTAAAACTTTAAGGGCTAAGTATGTGCCATGTACACCAACCAAGATAGTGAAATCTGATATGGACTTGGAACAAAATATGAAATTTATAAATATCATTAATTTCAAACAGGAATCAAACTAATTTGTAAAGTCATTTCATGTCATATATAAATACTTAACTACAAATGATGCCCTCTATGGGAAAAGAACAATTAGATTTTAGATTTTAATAGATATTAACCAATCACTTTCACATTTTGTTAAAAAGGTTAACACTGCAATCCTTACCTAGTTTTTGCAGATGTATTTTTGACCACTTTTCGGAAAGACTGATTTGCAGTGGATCTTGTAGAAAGTGTTCGAGGGGATGCACGAACAAAACCAGATGGTGGATTCTTAGGGATCTTCTTCACCAAATGTGTTACCCATTTTTTTTGTTCATCCTGAGAACATGCTAACAGCAGCATATCTCTTGCTGATGTTACATCATAACTGACTGTTTAAAAAAAAAAAAAGACACAAAGTCATACAGGGGCATCTGGGTGGCTCAGTCAACTAAACATCAGACTCTTGATTTCAGCTCAGGTCTTCATCTCATGGTTTGTGAGACTGAACTGTGCACTGGGCTCCATGCTAACAGTGCAGAGTCTGCTTGGGATTCTCTCTCTCTCCCTCTCTCTCTGCCCCTCCCTGGCTTGCGTGCACATGTGCTCTATCTCTCAGAAGAAAGAAATAAACATTTTAAAAAATAGAAAAAATAAAGTCATACAGTAAGTACCTAAAATGGTCCCATTGAATGTATAATTTTGTAAGTTCTTAAAATTTTAAAAGATTTACTATGCTTAAGTTTGGACAATATCTCTCCTTAATTAAGGCTGAAAATTTAAAAAGGAGACATTAATCACAAACTACTAAGAAAAAGCAAAAAAAAATTAAAAAAAGCAGAAGTGAAACAAATTAATGTATTTGTAGAACTTAAGTTTCTTATCTTAAAATAGCTATCGTCTATATTCTTTCCCTCAAGCTACCCTTGCTAAACTAGAAGACATTTGTTTATGACCCTGCATGTTGGTCCAGGCAGTGAAAACCGAACAAAAAGAAAACAAGCAGGAGGCAAAAATTCAAGGAGGGATAATATAGTGGAACTCACCTACAGCTCTTCTCTCCAATTTAGAGTAATTTCTTAAAGGTAAGTTTTTTATAAGGCGGTAATTCTCTTTAAAAACATTATGTTCAAAGCTAGATTTGTTCAAAGCTGTGAAATGACAGCTACATGTTGCTCCTCTAGTGTCAAAATACTACTTCTTATAATCTCTTTTCAACTTGGTATAGAAAATGCTACGCTTGAAGAAATTATTTTAATGGGACTTACTTTTCTAATTTGTTATAAACTGTAAAAGTAATTTTTATGCCTTACCTTTACATGGAGAAATTAAGTCCTCTTTCTTATCTAAGTGATCTCTGTGGCACTTAACATGGCATCTTCGACATTCTAGGGCAGGAGGTGGCTTAAAAACATGCCAGAGAGGTTTGGCACAGGCCTCACAGTTGGCGGGAAAGTGGTAGAGTGTAGGAATGAACTCATGGCCTTTGTGGTTTTGAAAATTAGTCTTTTCAGCTTGCTGTACTGGTTCCATCTCTACATCTTTTCTACATTCACCTTCATTTGCATATAGTATCTACATTCAGGAATGGTAAAAGGAAGATTTTAAAGTCTTAATTTGTACACATAAGTTTCAAATTATAAAAAACATCGGTGTTTTTGCATACTTCACAAAATGCATTTAGTCATTAAATAAAAGATTTTCTAAAATTAGAATTTAAGGTTTTCACCTGGAATATTTTAGGAATTTCTTCAGTTTCAGCTCTGTAAACATCTCCTTGGGTTACAGGTCGAACATGAAACAATTTACTAAGATGAAAATAAACAGGACATAAACTATTAAACTCATTTACAGTAAAAGACAAATGAACATTTCATTGAAGAGGACAAACAGGTGGCAAATAAGCACATGAAATGATGTTCAACATCATTAGTCATTAGAGAAATGCAAATTAAAATCACCGTAGGCATCACTGTACACCTATCAGACTTTAAAAAGTAAAAACAGTAATAACACCAAATGCTAACGAAGATGCAGAGAAACTAGATCACTCATATAATTGTGGTAGAAATGTAAAAATTGCAGAGCCACTTTGAAAAACAGCATGGCTGTTTCTTACAAAATGAAACAAACATATGCTTAACATATGACCCAGAAACTGAATTCCTGGGTCTTTATTCCATAGAAATGAAAATTTATATTTATAAAAAAACTTGTATATGAATGTTCATACATAGCCCAAAGCTGAAAACAGCCCAAATGAATGGTTAAACACTGGTACATTCATACCATGGAATACTACTCAACAATAAAGAGAAACAAATGGTAACTTGAATGAATCTCAAGAGAATTATGCTGAATGAAAAGAGACAATCTCAAAGGTTATAAACTATTTGATTCCACCTATATGACCATGCTTAAAAACACAAAATTATGGAGATGGAGAACAGGATTACAGATGGGGGCAGAAATGGCACTTGTTATGGCTATAAAAGGGTAGCATGATGGTTCCCTGTGATGGAACTGCTCTGTATTTGGTGGTGATCATATGAATCCATATATGTGATAAAGGCATAATAGACTGGAAAGAGATAAAACTATCATTATTTGGAGATGATGTGATTGTATTTGTAGAAAACCCCTGTGGGAAACCCAATAAAACTAGTAAATAAACAAGATTAGAGGATTCAAGATGAATATATAAAAATAAATAGTACTGGAATAACCAGATATCCACATGGAAAATATACACGCACATACAAAAGTAACTTTAACTGCAACCTCTTACCAAACACAAAAATAAATTCTGAGATTAATCATAACTTAAGGGGTGGCTGGGTGGCTCAGTCAGTTAAGTGTCTGATTTTGGCTCAGGTCATGATCTTGTAGTTTGTGAGTTCAAGCCCGTGATGTGCTCTCTGCTGACAGCTCGGTGCCCGCTTCAGATTCTGTGTCTCCCTCTCTCTCTGCACCCTCCCCCTGCCCCCAGCCCCATTCACATTCTGTGTCTCTCTCTAAAATAAATAAACATTAAAAAAATTTTTTTAAATCAGAACTTAAATGTAAAGCCTAGAAATAGAAAGCTCCTAAAAGAAAACACAGAATACTTTCACAATCTTTGGAGAAGCAAAATTTCTTGGACAGACTACAAAAAGCTATCTTTTAAAAAATTAATAAATTTGTTTCCATTAAAAGACACCATAAATAAAATGAATAGGCAAGCCACAGATTAGGAAATATTTGCACTGCATGTTTCTGATATAGAACCCATATCCAGAATATATATACAGAACTTTTACAGGGACACCTGGGTGGCTCAGTCGGTTAAGCTTCCAACTTCAGCTTAGGTCATGATCTGGCAGTTCACAAGTTTGAGCCCCATGTCAGGTTCTGGGCTGACAGCTCAGAGCCTGGAGCCTGCTTCAGATTTGTGTCTCCTTCTCTCTCTGCCCCTCCCCTGCTTGTACTCTGTCTCTCTCTCAAAAGTAAATTTAAAAAAACATTAAAAAAAAAAAAAGATTTACAAATCTATCTTAAAAAAGGTAAGTAATCCAATTAAAAATGGGCAAAAGACATGGAGATATTTAAGATCTACAAATGGCCAATAAACATCTGAAAAAATTGTTGGTATCATTAGTCATGGGGAAAATACAAGTTAAGACAATAATGAGACAGCATTTCATCTTCATTAGAATAGCTAAAATGTTAACTACACTGGTATTAAAATTACTTAAAAATAATAAAAATAAAATAAAATAAAAGAACAGCATAAATCAAAGACTGACAGCACCATGTGATGGTGAAAACATGGAACAACTGTAACTCATATACTGATGGTGAGCATAACACAGTGTAACTATTTCTGCGGACTATTTGGTAGTTTTTTAAAAGATTAAACACAGATTTACTCAATACCCAGGATTCCACTAAGTAATTACACATGAAAAATAAAAACATAAATCCACCAAAAGAATGATTTATAACAACCCCAAACTGAAAGCAAGCCAAATGTTCCTCAACAGAAGAATGGATAAACAAATTGAGATATATTAATTCTATGGAATATTATTCAGCAATAAAAGGAACAGACAATTGATACACATAGCAAAACACTATGCTGGGTGAAAGATGCCAGGCACAAAAGAATACATATCATATGATTCCATTTATATGAAGTTCTAGAATAGGCAAAACTCAGTAACAGAATTCAGATGTTCTTTTTTTTCCCCCCTGAGAAAATGGTATAAGTGGGCTTTCTAGGATGATGGAAATATTCTTTATCTTGTTATGGGTAATGATTACATGGGTGTTTGTAACTGTCAAAAGAACAGAACACTTATGATTTAGGCATTTTATAAAAATTATACTTCAATAAAAAGGTAAGACAACAAACTTTCATCAATCTGAAAGCATTTAACTTAGTTGAAAGATGATGTCTCTAATATTAGTATTTATGTATTATTCCATTTAGGTTGAACACTTAAATTTTTATTTTTTTATTTTATTTTATTTTTTTTTAATTTTTTTTTTTAATGTTTATTTATTTTTGAGACAGAGAGAGACAGAGCATGAATGGGGGAGGGTCAGAGAGAGGGAGACACAGAATCTGAAACAGGCTCCAGGCTCTGAGCTGTCAGCACAGAGCCCGACGCGGGGCTCAAACTCACGGACCACGAGATCATGACCTGAGCCGAAGTCGGCCGCTTAACCGACTGAGCCACCCAGGCGCCCCGAACACTTAAATTTTTACAACCAATGCTTCTTCAAAGAATTAGGAAATCAAAACAGTATGGTACTGGTACAAAAACAAACACATAGATCAATAGAACAGCATAGAGAGCCCAGAAATAAACCCATGTTTTTATGATTAATTAATCTGCAACAAAGAAAGCAAAAATACAAAACAGGAAAATGTCTCTTCAACAAATGGTGCTGGGAAAATTACTAGATAGCTACATGCAAAAAAATAAAACTGGACTATTTTCTTACACCATACACAAAATAAACTCAAAATGGATTAAAGACCTAAACGTGAGATCTGAAGCCATAAAACTTCTAGAAGAAAACATAAGTGGTAATCTCTTTGATAAGGTCAAAGAATTTTTCTAGATATGTCTCCTTTGGCAAGGGAAACTAAATCAAAATCAAACTATTAGGACTACACCAAAATAAAAGCTTTTTGCACAGCAAAAAAAAACCATCAACAGAACAAGCCATCAACCTACTGAGTGGGAGAAGATATGTGCAAATGATGTATGTGATAAGGGATTAATATAAAAAATATATAAAGAACTTATATAATTCAACACCAAAAAACTCCCAAAGAATCCAATTTAAGAATGGGCAGAGGACATGAATAGACATTTTTCCAAAGAAGACACACAGATGGCCAACAGACACATGAAAAGATGCTCAACATCAGTAACCATCAGGGAAATGCAAATTGAAACAACAACGAGATAACACCTCATACCTGTCAGAATAGCTAGAATTAAAAATATAAGAAACAACAAGTGTTGGCAAGGATATGGAGAAAAAGGAACCCTTGTGCACTGTTGGGAATGCATGCTGGTGCGGCCACTATGGAAAACAGTACAAAGGTTTTTCAAAAAGTTAAAAATAGAATTACCATATGATCCAGTAATTCCACTACCAGGTATTTATTCAAAGAATACGGAAACACTAACTTGAAGAGATATATACAACCCCTATGTTTATTCCAGCATTATTTATAATAGCCAAGATATGGGTGAATAGAGTATTAGCCATAAAAAAGAATGAAACCTTGTCATTTCCAACAACATAGACGGACCTTGGACCTAGAGGGTATAATGTTACATGAAATAAGTCAGTCAGGGAAAGATAAATACCCTATTTCACTCGTAAGTGAAATTTAAGAAACAAATAAACAAAGAAAAAAAAAGAGACAAAAAAACAACAGACTCTTAGAGAACAAACTGATGGTTACCAGAGGGGAGGTGGGTGGGGGGGTGGGTAAAATAGGTGAAGGGGATTAAGATTACACTTACTGTGATGAGCACTGAGTAAATATGGAATTGTTGGCTCACTATATTGTACACCTGAAACTAATATAACCCTGTATGTTAACTATAATTGAAAAAAGGAAAAAAATGGGAAATAAAATTTCAGAATGCTCTGGTAGCTGCTCAATTCTTTTTACATTCTAGATATAATTGATTTCACAAATGTTTAATTCCAAACGAATGCCAACACTTCATTTTAAGTTTATATTTTTCATGAATAGCACCCACCACATCTCACTTTGAATTTATATTTTGTTGCATGTTTTACCTTTTCTACTACTTGTATGTAAGCTCCTTAAATATGGAACTGTCTTACTCACCTTTGTACAATCTATAGCACTCACGATGATACAGACAGCAGTGCTTAAGAAATGGTTTTAGAACGAATACAAGGAAAAATCCTAAGCTTATTAAAGGCCTCTGTGATCTACTACTAAAAGCAAAAGATGTATTTGTATATCCTTAACAATGACTGCATAATCATATACAGCACTTTTGGAGATGCTCTCTGAACCTAAAACTAATAAACATTTGAAATAAAAAATCTGTCTTTAGAATACATGTATCAGCTTTGCAAAATCTTCCCCCTTACATTTTGCTAAAGTTAGATTTAATATGGAGATTTTGGATATGGAGATTTAATATTTTTTATTTAAAAAATTTTTTCAAGTTTATTTATTTTGAAAGATAGAGAGAGTGGGGGAGGGACAGAGAGAAGGGGAGAGAGATAATCCCAAGCAGGCTCCACACTGTCAGTGCAGAGCCCGATGTGGGGCTTGAACCCACGAACTGTGAGATCATGATCTGAGCTGAAATCAAGAGTCGGATGCTCAACCAACTGAGCCACCAGGTGCCCCGAATATGAAGTTTTAAAATTAGGAAAAGTAGGCAATATCATTTAAATAACAAAACAAACTAAATTGTATGTCTAAAAATAATTATCATAAGTTAACACCCTGATGATTTAAAATTCAACGAAAGGCAACTTACTCTATGTCCAATACCATGGATGGATTGGATTGTTCCTTATCTTGCTCATCATTATAGAACAAAATTTTTTTGCTGCTTACTACAACATACTGAAATGAGGAAAAAAAGAGGAAGATATATAAGAGCAACATTAATGTGGTTTAAAATAAGCACAATACTTGTCATTTATGTCTAAAGTATACTGTATTAATCTAAGATCAATGCTAATAACAGAGCAATTAATACAAGTATGTTTTAAAAGTAAAATATATAACAGATTATCAATTAGAAAAAACAAGGCATATATACCTGTTTCTTCCAGCCATATCGTTTGATATTTCCTCTGTTTGGTATTGAAAGCCAGCCTTCAATTCTTGACTCTAGGAGGAAAAGAATATATAGTATTCAGCCTTAAGTAGTAGTAAGAGGAAAGCTATTACAAGTTGTTTGATGGCATGCAGCAACAGGCATTTGAACACAGCTAAATGAATAAGTGCTACAATTTGCTCTTCCATGCTTCAATCACACAAATCAACTGTAATGGCCATACAAATATTGCAGAAAAAAATTCCAAGCCACTTTTCCCATAAAATTAACATTTAGTACTTAATTATAAAAGTATGAAGTAAAACAATACCCTTTAGAGCCAGGCAAGACTGGAATGGATTGCAGCTTAAATGGGATATGATACAGAAGACTTTAAATATCATTTAACACTTATAAAACTATTTAGCAAAATAAAAAATGCAGCAAGTGGAACAAATCAGAGCGATGATTTACACAAGAAAGAGCAAGCAAAAGTACAGAGAGGTGTCCTATTACTCACAGAAGATAAGAATAGAAGATAAATAAATAAGGAATGCAGGCAGAATCAACTAGATACAAAGAATAAGAGACAAGCATTTTATTTGTTTTCTTAGCACAATATTCTGACAAACTTTTTGGTAAAACACCTATAATAATTTCAATAAAATTGCTAAAATCTGGTTGGGGGGGGTACTTAATTCTAGTGTTAAAGTCCAATTGTAATTCTTTTCAAACTAAAGAGGTATAAATAAAGACTTTTAAGTATGTGATACCAGAACTTAATAAATAGCCAAAAAACATAGAATTGAGTTGGTCAGCTGCTATTACTTTAACCAGTTTGTGCATACCAGAAATTCCTTGACTAATACAATCAAGGTATTTAAATATAAATATTATTACTGTTTAAATATAATTGTTTATGAGAAATATCTGAAGGAAAAAGATGATTATTAGAAATCATTATTTTATATCAGGTTAGAGATAAGAGTATTTTTTTCTATATCTGTCTTATGATTTGAAACACAAAAAAATAAAAAAGTAAGCAATTTTCAAGTACAATGCTTAAATCATGACCCTAACAGGAATATATAATGCCTTTCCCCACATATAAAAGTTGTAAAACATCTAAGTCTTAAAGTAATCGTAACAACAATAGGTAACATTTACCGAACACTTGTTTGACATGTGCTTTCCAAGTAATGTCACATTTAATCTATGTATATTATCCCATGAATGTATATTATATTCCTATGAATATAAGATAGCATAGATTCTACAATCATCCTCCATTTACAAATGAAGAACACCAAAGCTTAGAAGGTAAACTGACTTGTCCAAGGGTATACTCTATCAGTAACTGTCAAAGCTATAGAGTTTACCCTGGCAGGCTAATTTCTGAGCTTGTGTTCCTAGAACACCATGCTATTCTGTCCTTAACTAAAAAGCTTTGCAGTTAATTGAATTGAATATTCTTCTTGTACCAACTTCTTCCATGTACCTGTCTTTTGCTTTTGTTACTCCTCTTCATCTAACTTATAGTTGTTAAGGTGGAGAAAATAATGAGAAAACTCAGCTCAAAACAATCCTCTTCTCCCAACTACTCCCAGCAACTTCTTAGTTCATCAATAATTGTTTTGTCTCCTTAAGTAGTTCCTTAGTAAGTTTTGTAAGATCAGGGACCATATCCTGACACTATTTTTATATATTTCAAGGCATCTGACACACAGAGTAGGTATATATTCTGATTATTTTACAGTTCTGCTTTTCCCCCCTGAATTAGCCAGTTAAAGCTACCCTTTATAAATGATGGTTTAAAAACCAAAGGGCAGTTTTAGGGGCACCTGGGTGGCTCAGTCGGTTAAGTGTTCAACATCGGCTCAGGTCATGATCTCACATTTCTTGAGTTTGAGCCTGTCAGGCTCACTGCTATCAGCCTATCAGGGCAAAGCCCTCTTTGGATCTTGGGTCCCCCTCTTTCTGCCCCTCCCCTGCTTCCGCTCCCTCAAAAATAAATATTAAAAAAAAAACAAACCCAAAGGGCAGTTTTACATTAAACAACACACAGAAGGTTGCTAATCACTCACAAATACTCTTACAAAAGCATCAAGTTATTGTTAGGAAAATTTTCCTTCGGTGTGCTCCAAATTGCAGCTCGTTTACTCCTCCAATTTACTACCAGTAATTCCTCACAGAAAATATGTGAAAGCCACCGAAATTTTGACCTTTAACAAAATTGTGTATGCCAAAATACCCCACACTCAAGTTATTTCTCCTATGAGAATATATGCCAAAAATATTTATGCTTTATGACTCTAGGTTTGGATTATCTGCCAGTGTTTTCTTTAATGTATTTTCAATGGATTGTTGTAGGTTATGACTTTATCTGTCATTTCAGTGTTTCTTAAGAAATTTTGTACATCAAAGGCATTTTATGAATTAAATAAGCCCTTTTTTATTTGTTCCCATTTAAATTAAATGAAATTTGGAACTCAAAAAAAGGTGCTGAGGATATGTGAAGGTCTTCATCAATTTATAATAATATATTTTTTTAGATTTTTTAAATGTGTATTTATTTTTATTATTTTTTTTAAATTTTTTTTAAAAAAAAATTTTAATGTTTATTTATTTTTGAGACAGGGAGAGACAGAGCATGAACGGGACAGGGTCAGAGAGAGAGGGAGACACAGAATCTGAAACAGGCTCCAGGCTCTGAGCTGTCAGCACAGAGCCCGACGCGGGGCTCAAACTCACGGACCGTGAGATCATGACCTGAGCCAGAGTCGGACGCTTAACCGACTGAGCCACCCAGGCGCCCCTGTATTTATTTTTAAAACAGACAGAGTGCAAGTGGGGGAGAGGCAGAGAGAGAGGGAGACACAGAATTTGAAGCAGGTTCCAGGCTCTGAGCTATCAGCACAGAGCCGGATGCGGGGCCCAAACCCACAAGTTGTCAGATCATGACCTGAGCCGAAGTTGGACACTTAACCAACTGAGCCATCCAGGAGCCCCAGGTTTTCACCA
The DNA here is from genome assembly GCF_023721935.1 of Panthera uncia. Lineage (NCBI taxonomy): Eukaryota > Metazoa > Chordata > Mammalia > Carnivora > Felidae > Panthera > Panthera uncia. The sequence continues at coordinate 49,910,814 of NW_026057586.1, read as the reverse complement.
ATTTAAAACAACAGGGTTACAGGAGAGAATTTTAGTTTTTCCTTCCGGTGCATTCCCTTCACAAAAGCAGGTGAACTAAGCTCAGGGACGAATTAAAAACTACATACTAACTTCTCTGTTTACTTACTCATGTCTTACATACAAGTTAACATATTAGTTGTGTGTGTGTGTATGTGTGTGTGTGTGTGTGTGTATACATAAACCTCCTTTAAAACCATGACAACTTGTGACATATGTAGCAATCTGAAAGTAAAATGTTTTAAATTCCATCTTTTCCATCACAAACACAGAAATCAGCTTCTCCAGATTAAAACATGTTGAGGACTCCTAACTCTACATTATCATCAATAATATGCTAAAAAAGTACAAAGTACAAATACAACTTGGCTCCAGGTTTTATGTATTTTTAAAGCAATTTTAACTTATAAAAAATTTATGTATGTACCATTGCAAATCAGCAATTGATTCCTTTACCCAAATAAGGGACATAGAGACTATATATAAATCAATATCCAATACAGCGAATTTAAATATCAAAGTTAACTGCTGAAGACTATCAAAGTTTACTTGCATAAACACATACTGCTTAAGAAACAGAGCTAAGGAACCATTGCCAAATATTTTAATTATATTCAGAAGTGATATAAAAATGAAATTAATGTTCAAGAATTCAGATGCATCATCTCCAAATCATTGATTAGATGTGGGCAAGTTGGAAGTTCTCATATACTTAAATACTTGGCAATACACCAAGAAATCCACCATTTACAAGTTTAAATTTCAAAGACTGAGAGACATAAAGTTAGATGGAAAGAGAATGAGGCAGATAATCCACAAGAGATAATGAATATTAGAATATTGATACCAAGTGTTTTTCCTAGTGCTTCATCTACTTTTACATTCTTTTCAGATTATTAGGTCAATAGTTCCAAAAGAAGGAAAGAGAAAGAATAAGGGAGTTATCACGTTGTCTTTTTGTCACTGAGGCAATAGGAAAATCTTAACTCAAGTGTAATCTTTATATTTACACAGTGTGCTATGCCACAACCTGCCACAGAACCAAAAGGAGGATGAAAACATAAAAGAATCAGAATAAAAGTAATTTAAGAACTTCAGAAGGTTGTACAACAGATAATTTTTTTTCTAAGCTTTTGAGAATTGGGAAACAGGAGAGATTTTATCTACTTAAGGACAAGTAGAGACTGAGCTCTAGATATACAAGATAATTAAATGAGAATCTTTATATTGAATGATGAAATCTAAAACTAAGTTATATTATCAGTTCATCCACCCAACTACCTATAAACACCCATCTCACTGAACTAAAAAATATGATCCATATTTCAAAAGGCCTTTAACTTTTGAGTAAATGTATTCCATTCAAAGTTCTTCCTTTTTCAGTCTGTAGTTTAATTTTCTAAAATTAAAAAAAAAAAATGTTTGTTTATTTTTGAGAGAGGGACAGAGTGCAAATAGGGGAGGGGCAGAGAGTGAGATGGAGACAGAATCTGAAGCAGGCTCCAGGCTGAGTTGTCAACACAGAGTCCGACGTGGGGCCTTGAACTCAGGAGCCATGAGATGATGACCTGAGCCAAAGTTGGACACTTAACCAACTGGGCTACCCATTCACCCCTCTGCTGACTGATTCTTAAGTGTATTTATTAGGTCAGGATTCTGAAATCTAAATGGATCCCTAACTTAAGTCAGCGAATCAAACCATCTGATCGTCCTCTGAGTTTAGTTTTCCTGAATAAGCCAGAATGGAGGACAAAACTCATCACCTTCCTCCTCTTTAGATGTCCCTCAAACTCATCATTCAATTCAAATTTTTTCTGAATAGTATTTACCAATAGTGAATTGACTGAAATGTTTAACCTAATAAAAAGAAAACCAAGATACACATAATAAGACATCATTATAACCAAAGTTAAAGGGAAAGGGGTGGAATAAAGACAAAAAACCTGGCCAGGATATTTAACTTTATCTAAATAGAAAGAATTCCTGGACTCTAAGCTACAATTTCAGTTCAACAATTGAAAGGATGTAGCCAAACACCCCTAAAAGTCATACTGATGATTAAATCTAACTTTTGAAAGCTTTTCAAACAACAGCTGAAGCAAGAGGTTCTTGTTAAATCCAAAGTGATTCTCTGATAAAGGACATGCACCTACAAGATTCTCAAGAGGCAGAAGGTTTCAGAAAACCAAAAATGGGAAAAGCGAAGGAATTCCTTGACCACTATAATAAGAAATTTTACTCCATGCCCTTCTAAGAGATCTGATTTTGGGCTAGAAAACACACAGGGATTACGTGGTATATAAGTAAGAGTTGAATTCACTTTTCACTTTGAGTCCCACTTTCTTGACCAAGAACAATAATACCATTTTCTAAGTAGTCTATTAAGTTTTTTATATCAAATTCTCAAAAAACAGTATCTGTTAAAATAGAATCACTATAATATAAAATGTGCTACTTCATAAATATCTATTAACACATTACACAGGAAATACACAAATTAAAATCAATTTTCAAGTTTATGGCCATGTAAACAAAACCTCCAAAACCTTGAACTAAGAATATGCAGTAGTATGTAGGGGGTACCTGGGTGGCTCAGTTGGTTAAGTGTCTTGACTTCAACTCAGGTCATGATCTCACGGTTCATGGGTTTGAGCCCTGCATCAGGTTCTGTGCTGACAGCTTAGAGCCTGGAACCTGCTTCAGATTCTGTGTCTCCCTCTTTCTCCCTGCCCCACCCTTGCTCGCACTCTGCCCCTCCCTCTCTCAAAAATAAACATTAAAAAAAAATGATAAGCAGCAGTATGTCAAGCTTGTGTGTGTATGTAAACATTTATATCTTTAAAATTTGTAATGCATGTTTTAACATTTATAACCTATTCACTTCTAAACTGAACATGTATTATGTGTATTGCTTATCTCTGTTAAAAAGACATAAATGTACTATAACTTACCCTACACTAAATCCAAGAATTTTAATTGATTCTCAACTGGGAGAAAAAAAAAGATATAGAAAAAGTCTGAAATCCTAGATACTCTCACTTTTGCCTTTACTTGACTCTCTGCCCCCTAACTGCATCTCTCAATCCCTTTTATCTATTTCTCTAAATTCAAAACTTAAAGTCTGACCGAAGTTTATCTCTACTACTTTAGAAAGGTCTATATATAGGCTGGTATGGTTCTGATTATTAAGTACAGTTCTTAGTTTTTGCACAGAAATACATAAAAACAAAAAACCCACAGTACATTAAAGAGCTGCTACTCATGAAAACACATATAATAATTTTCTTTAAATAATGAGAGGTATAAGCAGCTTCAGCTTTCACCATTTTCAGCTTTTAGTTAGGCTGTTTTGGTTCAAAACCTTTTTCAGATTTCTATTCAGGTAGAGCCTCTCAAATTTATTTTAATAGCCTAAAATTTCTTTTGACTGCTTTTATTCTATAAAATGCAAACATAATCAGACTTTGGCTAACAGAAGCATAAATTTCTTCTTAAGGATCCATGGGAAAAATAAAATGACAAAGAGGTAGAAAGCTAAATGAAAGTAACATACATTAATTTCCATGAATGAAGCAAACCTGAATTAAGTAAAATAAATGTTCTTACCTGGAAGGTTTCCATCAGTTTCATCAGCACTAGGAAAACTAGCAACACTTGTAGAATCCGAAAGGTCCAAAAGTTTAGCACGCAATTGCTCAATATCACTCTCTTTGCTAGCCAATTGCATCTGAAGCTCATTCCTATGTGTACATTCTTCTACCAATTGCTATTTTTGAAATAAAGAAATCAAAATCAAATTTTCAAATTAAAAATTAAGAATTAATGGAACTATGAAGAATCTAAAACTACTAATACTAAAAAATTAGTATAAACTTCATGAATGTTTACTACCACAGATTTTGATACAATTGTAAAAAATGCAAGTTCTCTTCCTCATTAACACATTGCTTGGTAAACTCCTTTTCTCCTTGCTTTCAACAAATTTTGTTTGTATTTTTTAAATGTAAAGCATCAAAACACAAAAACCAAACACCTGTTAAAACAGTAGGAAATGCTTTTATGGCTTCAAATGAAACAGTTTAAAAAATATGGAAAGCTTCTCAGGATGGTAAAACCATAAATGATAGAGAGTCAGTGCTTGTATCCAAGTCAATCTAGGACCAGAGACCAGTTCTCAATTTTGTGCTATTTACAGGCCAGGAAGTATAAAAAAAAATTAAGTTTGATATTTTGATTTCAGAAAAGTGAGTCCTGATTAAACAAAAAAATATACAATACTTCAAATCCTCTAACTTAACTGTAGTTAGTATTATACCAGTCATATCTCAATTTTAATCAAAAACCAAAAAGGCAAAACTTCTTTTTGATTCTCTCAAAGGAGCATCTCTAATCAAGCAAATGCTAATGGGTAAAAATTATCATGGTTAATAGGAAATGGAGTATCTTTCTAGTTTTTCAACATCATGGTTCATATTAGAGTAATAATGATCAAACTGTGGAGAGTATAAACCTGAATATGCATTTTTATGCTAAAAATATCTAGAGAAGATCAATAGATAATAGGTATAAACAGACATAACAAATTAAGAAAATAATCCTACACACACACAAACCTTACCGCTTGCATGTCATTCAGTTCCTTCTGATGTTTCACCACCATCTGGTTGAATTTCTCTCTTTCTTGGTTGAGTTCCAGTTGAAGCTTTCGATTTTCCTTTTCTTTCTTTCTCAAATCCTGTGTATTAGCTTTCTTTCTATCAATTTTAAAATCTTTCCGATTCATTATTTCTGCCAACTTGTTAACAGCCTATTCAAATATTAAAATATTATTAAATAAGGATCTATGGGGCGCCTGGGTGGCGCAGTCGGTTAAGCGTCCGACTTCAGCCAGGTCACGATCTCGCGGTCCGTGAGTTCGAGCCCCGCGTCAGGCTCTGGGCTGATGGCTCGGAGCCTGGAGCTGTTTCCGATTCTGTGTCTCCCTCTCTCTCTGCCCCTCCCCCGTTCATGCTCTGTCTCTCTCTGTCCCAAAAATAAAAAAAAAATAAAAAAAAAAAAAAGGATCTATGTTGGAACCATCTGATTTAAATCTCCACTAAAAATGTATTTTCTTCCTCAAAATCAGGAAGGACTATTTTGTGTGGGAAAATCAGAAGAACCTAATAAAGGATGGAACATAATTGGTAGCACAAGTAACTATTACTGTTTTATCTCATTGTTCAAATGTAAGAACCAGATTAAGTCTTGTAAAAATTTTTTACAAAGAATTTTTTTACTGTTCAATAATCATTCAGCATTATACTGTACGTAGGCACTTTGATAGGTACTAGATATAAAGACAAAAAATAGAGTTATGCCTCAAAGGTATCATAGTCTGATGGAGGAGCCAGACAAGCACGCATTATAGTACAGAGTGGTGAGTTAAAAGAAAAGAGGCTAACAATGGTGCTATGGGAGCAGTACCTAACTGAGACCTGGGGAAGTCAGGGGTGGCTTCCTGGTGTACCTGCACATGTGTCCACATATGTTTCTTAAAAAGACAAATAAGAGTTGGATAAGCAAAGAAGAAATAGTATTAAAGAGAAGAGCCAAGGATGGCATTATAATCAGATGAAACCACACACAGGCAAAAAGGCCCAAGATAATTTTTTTCCTTGGGACAAGTAGGTAAGTAAGGAGATGGTATCTACCAGGCCATACTGAGGCCCTTTTGAATGTAAGAGAGAACAGCTGAGGTTAATCCATTTTGCCAGAAGGAAAGAACATATTCAAATTGAGAAGTGTTAAAAGCATGTGAAATTAAGCTACATAAACTAAAACATAAGTCATGGTATTTTCTGCAATTATGTTTAAAAGAAACCGAAGATTTTTCCATTAAAATAGAAAAAAAGCCCAACTACCATCATTTCCATGTACATTTAGTCCTATCTAGGATGAGGAGCCCATATACATATTTTAATGGAGTAAATGCTTATTTCATTGAATTCATAATGCATATTGTTATTTTTCTAACAGTAAATCTAACATATTAAAAGAAAAATAAAAGACAGAACTATATTATGAAGAAAGTGAAAAGCCCTTGTAGTATCACCCATCAAAGAGTACCTCTGCTAAAGTCTCTTTTTTCAATCTGCTGGGTGTGTATCCTTCTAAACTTTTCCTTATGTATATAAGCTGATTACATGGATATTTAAATTAGAAAATGGGATCATGCTATACATTCTGTGCTGCAACTCGCTTTTTAAATTTAATACTATATCATATATCATGGGAAATACAATTTCCCCATGTCATTACATATATGTCTATTTCATTTATTTTTAATGGCTCCTTTGCTCTGTATTGTATGGATATATTATGATTTATCAATACTATGCTGATGGGTGGTTGGGTTATTTTTATTTTTCACCGTTAAAAATAATGTTGTGGGGTGCCTGGGTGGCTCATTAAGAGTCCGACTTCAGCTCAGGTCATGATCTCGTGGTCCGTGAGTTCGAGCCCATATCGGGCTCTGTGCTGACAGCTCAGAGCCTGGAGCCTGCTTCAGAATCTGTATCTCCCTTTCTCTCTGCACCTCCCCCACTTGCACTTTCTCTCTCTCTCTCTCTCTCTCAAAAATAAACATTACAAAAAAAATGTTGCTGTAGGGGCGCCTGGGTGGCTCAGTCGGTCCGTCATGGCTCAGAGCCTGGAGCCTGCTTTGGATTCTGTGTCTCCGTCTCTCTGCCCTCCCCCCCACTCATGATCTGTCTCTGTCTCTCAAAAATGAATAAACGTTAAAAAAAATTTTAAAAGTTGTTGCTGTAATTACATTTGTATGTGTTTCTTTTGAGCATTTATGGAGTTATTTATACAGGATAAATTCCTAAACGTGCAGTTACTGGGTCAAAGAATATGCACATTAAAATATGTTATTCTGTTAATTGTTCTCATAGTTTACTCCCTCAAAAACTACACAAATAAATTTCCCTATGTTCTTGCTAAAGAGGAGTATTATATCTCTCTCATTCAAATGTGCCCATTTGTCAAAAAGATAACTCATTATTGCTTTAATTTTTATTTCTTGGTTTATGGTAATGGGTTAGCTTTTTAAAATTCTTTTTTTCTCAAATGTCTCTTACTTTTTTTTCGTAGAAGATTGTCTTTTTATTTGTAGACCCTCTTTTATTTGTATTTCTCTACATTTGTTATAAATATTCTTCTTAGTTTGTTTTCTTTCAACTTATGTTGTTTTGGGCTCCCCAGACCTGAATTTTAATGTAATAAATGTCAATCCTTTTCTTCATGGTCTATGTTTTGATGTAAAAGTAAGTACAATCCTTCTACTGAAGGATTTTCAACAGGTATTAAGTACATTTTTGAAGGATTAATCTAGTTGCAACATGAAAAACTGCTGAGAGGGAGAGTAGATAAGTGGTAAAAAAGCTAATATAATCATTTAATAAAAAGTAAAAAAATATGTATTTTACCATAAAAATCAACTGGGGTACACAGTACCTTATGAAGAATTTAAACTACTGTGTAAGTTAGTAAAATGACAAGATACCAAGTTTTAGTAAAAATGTGAACTGCATCATTAAATATATAGCAAAATGATACAGTCACCCCTATAGTTTCTTACTTACTCCTAGTTCTTCTCTCTTGGCTTTAGTCAAGTGTTTTCTCTTCATTAAGTTTTCCTACTGTCAATTAATTATAGGTCTTCTGTACAATCTAAAACATGTTCTTACTAGTCAAATGACTAGACAAGCTACTTTCTGAACTCAATTAAAATCCAATTTCCTGAAAAAGACTTCTATATTTAATGAAGAAAGAGTATTACATTATTTGTTCCAGTGAAAAGATTGAACATTACAACCTAAGTTTTAAGAAAAAGTTCACAAAGAGCAAATGTTAGCTTCTGAATATATGATACTCAAATACAAACATATGGAAAAGGCTGAGAGAGAATGTATACCTGTGTTTTAAGGGTTCTTTCTGTACTGATATTCTTTTCATAGGTAGCCTTAAGATTATTGATCTCTTCCTCTTTCTTCAGTTTATATTCTGTTAGCAAATTATATAAAGTGTTATTATATGACATTAAATTTCTGCATTCAAAATTAAGGCTCTTAATTATGCAAATTAGTTTATACATCATAACTTTTAATAACTTCATTAAGATAATTCTTTTTTATTGTTTTATTGAGGTATAATTGACAAATAAATTTGTAAGATATTTAAGTTATACAATATGATAATTTGATAGATGTAAACATTGTGAAAGGATTCTCCCATCAAGTTCATTAACATATCCATCACCTCACATATTTACCATTTTCTGAGATGAGAACATTTAAGTTCTACTAAGATAATTCTTAAGGCTACAGAAGCTATTTAACATATGAAAACAAATATTTCAAAAACCTAATACACAATATAAATAGCTAAGATTTACCTCTGAACTTGATTAAACATAATTAAAACAAAACAAAACAAAAAACCTTACATACCTTCCTCTGTCCTCCTCACTTTATCAGTTAGCTCTTCATTTTCTTTTCTTAATAACTCAAGATCTTTGGTTAGCATGCTGTTTGTTTCTTCAAGCTTAACAAAACACACAAAGGTTTAAGTTACATTCACTTTGCTAGTCTCTTATTTAAAACAGTAACTTCAAAAAAAAAAAACTTCACATTCTCCATAGATGAGGACAGGTCAAACGCTGCTTTATTATGAAAATGCCTGGTTTCCGGTTTAACATATGTGGATATAATTAAATTCAAAATATTTTAAAACAATTGCTAGCTTCTAAAAATTACTTCAGTGGGTGTGTATGTGTGTGTGTTTTTGTGAAAGGAAGAAAAAAATGTAATGGAAGGAGAACGACTACAAACTTGGGAAATTTAAATTTAGGTTTCTAGCTCTGTGATTCTTAGCAAGTCACAATGCTTTTGGGCCTCAATTCCTTCATCTGAATAATGATGATGAAAACGACAATTAAAAACATTTTGCTTTCAGTAATGTACTACTCATTCACCATTCTATGTATATTATTTCACTTAATGTTCATAAGAATCTTGTGGAATAGGTATTATTTCTTTTTCTTTTTTTTTTTTTTTTAAGTAAACCCTATGCCCAATGTGGGGCTTGAACTCACAACCCTGAGATCAAGAGTTGCATGCTCTACTGATTGAGCCAGCCAGGCACCCCAAATATTATTTCTATTTTATAGATGAAGAATCTGAGGCTTAGAGAAGTTAATGCACATTGCCAAGACCATGTAACTTCTTAAAGGCAAAGCTAAGATTTAAACCCAGGACTATCTACACCAGAGCACTTGATGGTAACTTCAAAAGAAGAAAAATCTAACTCCCCCTCCCATTCCCATAATCTATATAGAGAACAGTATAAATTTCAGGAATAGTTAATTATAGTATTGGTTTTCTATAATTAATTTGTAAATATCCATAAAGAATTTCTCATCCCCAAATAGTTTCTCTGAACTTTATAGAATTCTGGCCATAAAACCAGTTGCAATGTATTAAGATAATACAACAAATGAATTTAAGCTAAGCATTTCCTTACATAAAATATATTAAGATCTATAGCCAGAAAGAGAAAAAGTATATTACACTGAAAAAGAATTTCAGTCATTAACAATGGTTTTGGATTATATAAACTATTTTATACAGGAGTACAGACTGACCACTGTGTATAAGCAAAGTCAAAGTAAATACACATGCATACATATTCACCTTACCCTAACACTTTAGGATGTGGCCTATTTTTATTTAATTTTAGTCATAAACCTTACGTGAAAACCACACTTACCCGACTAACAGTGTGATCTTTATCTGTAATCTCCTGTCTATTTCTTGAGGCAGCTTTCTTGCTTTCTTGGGTCAATTCAAAATACTGTTCTTCCAGAAGCCCTCGAGCCAACTGCTCAGACTCGGCTTTTGTTTCTGCTAGATCCAACTGAGTAGTAAGAGTTTCTCTACAACAGATTTATAAGAGAAATGGATATAAAGAAATTCAGTTATTCTTTCAACTTAATGATATGCTTAAAAAGACAACTATATTTAAATAATAATAATTCATTGCTTAAATAAAATCCATTACTTGAATCCACTTGAAAAGTTCTATATAAATAATAAATTTAACCTCTCAGACTCTGAAAAACTATAAAAGTAAAGAACTCTTTAATTGTGTATCTGCTATTGTGCTTAACTAAGAAAAGTTAATAAAGCAATGGCAAGTAGTCTACTTTTGAAAAGGAAACTGTTGTGGATTAGAATGGAAGGTAGCATGGCACAGGAGAAAAATAATAGTCTTGTAAACCAGGAGGCCAGACCTAGACCCTTATCCCTATTCTATCACTAACTAATTGGGCAAGGACCCTGGGCAAATTTCTTACATTTCCTGGAGCTCAATTTAATCAAATCTGTAAAATGAGAGTTAAGCTAAATGATTTTTGAAGTCCTTTCCAGTTCGGAAATTTAATGAGATTATGAAGACTTATAAACAGATATTTAAACCACTATAAACTGTTCCAAGAATGCTCCTTGGGAATAACACTTTAAAGCTTTTTTGGAATTGACATTCAGACCAGGACCAAATCACTCCAATTTGCTTGCTCTTCCTGAAGAAGCTATCTTGGTCATAAATGTACCCCCCTATACACAGTAGGTGCTCAATTAATGTTTGCTAAGTTAATAAATGACTTCCACCTATTTTTTACTAAGGGAATAATACAAATGAAATTTTCTGTCTCAAGCCTCTCTCAAGAGGGAGATATATACTAACTACAGAAAAAAAAAAAAAAAAAAAGAATATTCATTCATTTGTCCAAAAAACATTTACCTAAATGGTTACTATGTGCTAAATATGGTTGTACTAAGTAAGACATACAGTAGTAACAAAGTCTCTGCCTTCAGGAAGCATACATTAGTGGGGTGAAAATGGTCAATTTAAAAAATGAGCAAGTAATATACAGTATCCATAGAGAACACAATAAAATGAAAAAGGTAGAAGAAGCTGTGCATGTGGTATTTTATATAGGGTGATCAAGGAGGCCTCTCTGCTAAGAAGACATGTGAGAAGAAATATGAAGGAAGGGAATGAGCTATGTGTATCTGAAAAGTGGTAAGTTGGAAGAAACATCTAATGAGAAATGCCCTAAGTTTGGTCTGAAAAAAGTTAGTGTACGTGAAGTGGGAGATCAAGGAAAGTTGTGAGAAATGTATTAAAAGAAGTTGGAAGAGATAAAGATCTTATAAGGCTTTCTAAAACAGTATACGAAACTTTGGTTTTACTCTGAATATTCTGTTTTTAAAAGATCATTCTGGGGGCGCCTGGGTGGCTCAGTCGGTTAAGCGGCTGACTTCGGCTCAGGTCATGATCTCATGGTCCGTGAGTTCGAGACCCGCGTCAGGCTCTGTGCTGACATCTCAGAGCCTGGAGCCTGTTTCAGATTCTATGTCTCCCTCTCTCTGACCCTCCCCTGTTCATGCTCTGTCTCTCTCTGTCTCAAAAATAAATAAACGTTAAAAAAAAAAATTAAAAAAAAAAGATCATTCTGGTTGCTGTATTAAGATCAGACTGTAGGGGGAAAATGGCAGAAGTAGGGATATTAGTTAGGAAGCTACTGAAATTATCAAGATTGGAGATGGTCTGGATCAGGCTGGTAAATGGTACAAGTCATGAGAAATGATCAGATTCTGAATATGATTTCAAATTATAGCTAGGAAGACTTATTAATGGATTGAATGTAGAGTATAAGAAGAAAAAAGAGTCTAGAATAACTTCCAAGTTTTTTATTTAAACAACGGGAAATAATAGGATTGCTAATACCAAAATGGGGAAAACAGGGAGCAGCTGGTTGGCAGAGTAAAGGAATCAAGAATTTTTTCTGGACATGTTACAAATGAAATGCTTATTAAACACTCAAGTGGAGATGTCAAATAGATGGCTGGACATACAAGTCTGGAATTCAGGGGAGAATGTGCTTACACACTGATGCTATTTAAAGCCATGAGACTGGATGAAAACAAGGAGGGAGTGATCCCTTGGGCCCTCCAAACTTTAAAGGTCTCAGAGAGGGGAAGGGACAAAGGAGCAAAGGAGGTTAAGAGTAGCCAGTTCAATAACAAAAATACCATGTGGTGGTCAGAGAGGCCAGATGAAGAAATTTCATAGAGAGAGTAATGGACTATGTCAACTGCTACTGTTAAATAAGATAAAGACTGAGAACGGACTATTGTCTTTAACTATTAGGAAGTCATAAGTAACCTTGAGAAGGGTTATTTTGATAGAGCGATGAATGCAAAAGTTTGACTGGAATGAGCTGGAGAGAGAAAGGGAGAAGAGAACCTGAAGATAAATGGTATGTCACTTTTCTTTCTTTTCTCTTTTTTAAAGTTTTATTTATTTATTTTGAGAGAGAGAGAGAAAGCATGAGCAGGGAAGGGGCAGAAAGAGGTAGAGAGAACCCCAAGCAGGCTCTGCACTATGATTTCCGTGAGATCATGACCTGAGGTGAAATCAAGAATCCAATGCTTAACTGACTGAGCTACCCAGGTGCCCAGGCATGTAACTTTTTTAAAAAAATTATCTATTTATTTAACTTAAAAAATATTTATTTTTGAGAGAGAGAGAGAGAGAGAGAGAGAGAGAGAGAGAGAGGGAGGTAGAGAGGTAGAGAGAGAGGAGGACAGAGGATCTGAAGTAGGCTCCGTGCTGACAGGAGACAGCCCCATGCAGGGCTCAAATTCACAAACGGTGAGATCATGACCTCAGCCAAAGTCGGATGCTCAACCGACTGAGTCACCCAGGCGCCCCCGGTATGTCACTTTTCAAATAAGTTTGCCACAAAAGGAAGCAGAAAAATATGATGGCAGGTGGAAGTGAATATGTGCTCAAAAGATGGTTATTTTTTACAGAGACATTTACCTGTATGCAATAAAAATGACTACAGAAAGGAAAAAATTGATGTAGGAAAGGTGAAGATTACTGGAGTCATGTTCTTAAGTAGGCAGAAAGGGATGGGATCAAGGGGCTGCCTTAGTTAAAAGCACATTTTGTCCATTTACATCAATCAGAAGGAAGGCAGGGTTTATTGGTACAGATGCAGACAGATTAGTAGGTTGTGAGGGTAGAAGACAGTAGAAGTTCTCTGACTTCCAGGAAGCAAGACCACTTGTTGAGTGTGAGGATGAGGACAGGTTGTTGAAGATCTAGGAGGAAGGAGAAGACATGAAATACGTGTCTCAAAGCATAGGGAAGTTAGTATGTTAGGAAAAGACGCGAAGTACTGCCAATGGTAAGTCTATGATCCTAGAGGTGGTTCTGCACTATTATACACAGGGCTTCAGACTGGTAACACTCTTATCTGAGCTTACTGCTTTGTATTAAATTCAAATAAAAGTAAGTTGTAATTTAAAATTCCAGAAAACCTATTTATCCCAAATTATAGTCCTATCCCTGGCTATGCAACTGTGCAAGAGAAAGCAAGAAACAATGAGATGGTTCAGGGTAAAATTGTCCACAACTACAACCATCCAGACTTCTTTCACAGCTCTCCATAATGAAAGACCTGTCTTTACTGACTCCTAGGGCCAATCTATCACCTTTATTCTCCCGTTTCCTTAATGAAATCAATTAACAACTTCTTTTTCTTCTAGGATGTAAGATTATAAGCAGGGACTTTGTTCTTGTTCACTGCTGTATTCCAAATGCCCAGAAAAGTCTCTGGCCCATAAAAAGTGCTTAGAAATTTTGTTTCAATCAATGGATAGAGGTGTAACTTTTCTCATTCTGATTTCCTTTCCATGTCTTTAAATATGCTCAAATTTCTACTATCTTTAAAAAGAGATGGCTCTCTTTCACCTTCTCCTCCAGTTAGGGCTCCATCTCTATCTCCTTGCCTTAACAGCCACGTTTCTTAAATTAAAAAAAAAAAAAAATTATTTATTTTAAGAGAGAAGGAGAGAGAGTGTGTGTGCGCATGTGAGCAGGGGAGGGGGAGAGGCAGAGAGAGAGGAGAAAGAGAATCCAAAGCAGGCTCCACAGTCTCAGCTCAGAGCCTCACATGGGGCTCGAACCCACAAACTGTGAGATCATGACCTGAGCCAAAATCACGAGTTGGATGCTCAACTGACTGAGCCACCCAAGCACATCGAATTTTTAAATTTAACAAATATTTACTGACCATCTACAATGTTCTAGGTACAATTCCAGGTGCTACACATATAGCAGTGAATCAGAGTTAAGGACAAAACATTTGAAAATTCCCTTCTTCACTGCTAAATTCTAGCAGAAAGATAAAAACAGCAAGTAAAATAAAATAAGTAAGCAAATTCTATAATATACTGGGAAGGGATAAGTACTACAGAGAAAAATAAAACAGGGAAGGAAGTACTGAAGGTAGCAAGGTAATGGGGTGGGGGATGTTTGCAATTTTAAGGATTATTTAGGGAAGGCCTCTCTGAGATGACAGTCAGACCTAGACCCAGAGAGGGTGAAGAGGCAGGCTGTGTGGATATTCAGAGAAAATGTTCCAGGTGGAGTCTCGGGAGAGCAAGTCAAGAAGCCCTGAGGCAGGAGAGTAACTGACTAGTTTGTTGAATTGTAAGGAGGTAATGTGGCTATTGTCTACATTCTGTCTCTACTTCTACCCTTACCATTAATGTCTCAATCTACTTTAGTATCCATTCTCATTACTATTTAGGAACTGTTCTCAATAAGGTAACTAACAACCTTAAATATAATGGACAATGTATTTTTAACTTGACCTTTTTGAGTATTTGGCACTTTAAATCACCTTCTCTTCTTTGAAATATTCTATTTCCCTTAGCTTTTATGATACCTTATCTGTTGTCTTCTTGTATTACTGGTGATTTACTTTCCCTTCCTTTGCCCATTCCTTAAAAGTATAGGCACTAGAAGTCTGTTTTTAGCTTTTATGTCTTCTCATCATCCTACACTAGGGGTTACAACTTAGTACCTGAGAGGGTCAAATGAGTCCACATAAGTGTTCCTCCAACTCCCTCCAGACACACAACAATTAAATCTGGGCCAACATTTTACATAAAAATTCAGATTTCTGGCTTCTCTTGAAAAACTAGATTTTGTGGCAGCAAGTGGTTAGAACTGATATGAACTCCTCAGTTTGTTATAATATTCACAACTCACAAAATGAGCTAGTACCCAACTAGCTTCAAATCAGTTACATGTATGGTACCATAGGTTCATGAGTTTATACAATCACCTTAACAAATCTCATCTATCTCTGTCTCAGTATACAATGAATGTCAAATCAGCTTCAAGTCCTTACCTTTCCTCTGAGCTCTGATGCAATAAACCCAAGTGCTTGGAATCCATTCTTTGGATATCCCACAGGCACCTCAAACTCAATTGGTCTGAAATGGAAATAATCTTATCTCCCCTCATTTCATAAACTTGGCATTCTTTAACTCAGGGATTAGTGCTAACATCAACCCAAATGCCTTGGTCAGAAACTTGAGAACCCACCTGAAAATTTCCCCAACTTTTATCCCCATACTCCCATATCTACAGGTCCTATTGCTTCTACTTCTATTTTTCCCATGTACTTGCCTCCCCTTTACTGTCAATTTCCACTATAATTTTACATCTAGGGATGCCTGGGTGGCTCAGTCAGTTAAGTGTCCGATTCCTGACTCTGGCTCAGGTTCGTGAGATTGAGCCCCATGTTGGGCTCCGTGCTTCTCTCTCTGCCCCTCCCCTGCCCACACACACACTCTCTCTCTCAAAATAAACAAACATTAATTAAGTTTTACATCTAGATTTTCCAATGGCTACATAATTCAACTTCCTGTATCCACCAGTTTTGCCTCACTCTAATCCATTCTCTACTCTAAAGAGTGAAACTTTCTAAATTACCACCTTGTCAATCCCTAGCAATTTGTCATAGACACCTAACTTAATTATAGCTGTCTCCTGACTAGATTCTGAAGTACTGGAGGGTAAGAACTGTAACTTACTAATAATTATATCACTCACATGAATCATAGTACTTAGCACAATACTGGTTACCAATATGTTTCTGTTAAATAGATCAAACAAGAACAAATATATCAACCCCATGAAACAACATATCTGAACACCCTTCATAGTGAATGCACACAACCTGGGATTGTACAGTACACTGTAGATACCATACAAATATTAGACAATAGATTATATAATAGGGGTCTACCACTGTCCCAGAGATTAACCAGGAAAAAAGTATCTTCACTCCTACCTTAGATTCCACTAAAAATATTAAGTATCTAAGCACTGAGTGTCCATAGTTGCTAACAACACTGAGGCAACCGGACAGTACAAGGTACAAGGTAGTCTTCACCTTTCTACCAATCAGATTAGAATATGACTAATACTCCAGATTAGGAATGTCCAATAAAACTTTCTATGAGGATAGAAATGTTCTTGGGGCTCCTGGGTGACTCAGTCAGTTAAGCTTCAGACTTCGGCTCAGGTGATGATTTTATCATGCTTTGTGAGTCTGAGCCCTGTGTCAGGCTCTGGGTATAGCTCAGAGCCTAGAGCCTACTTCGGATTCTGTGTCTCTCTCTCTCTCCGCCTCTCTCCCACTTGCACTCTGTCTCTCTCTCAAAAATAAACAAACATTAAAAAAAAAAAAAGAAAAATTCTATATACCTGTGCTAATATGGTAGATGCTAGCCACATGTTAACTGTTGAGCACCTGAAATGTGGCTAGTACACCTGAGAAACTAAAATTTAAACTTCATTTAAATACACTAAAGCTCGAATTTAAATGGCTATATAAGACTAGGGGCTACCATATTGGACAGTGCAGCTTTAGATTTAACCATGAAGCACAGAAGGAGGACAAAAATGTTCAACTAATATGGGAATGGAATCAATAAAATCACAACGGAGGAAAATACACAGGAAAAATGATCCAGTTCCTTCAACAAGTAAGTGTCAGGATAGTGATTACCCTAGTGGTGGGGAGGGAAGAAGGCATAATGAGGAGGGGGAATACAGTGGGCTTCTAAAGTGGATAGCAAGGTTCTGTCTCTTTCATGGGTGGTATTATAATATCATAATAATTTATAATTCATAAAACTGTACATGTTTTAATATTTAATGTATTTGTTCAATAATGGTTAGACTTTTACAATTTCTATATGGAAAGAGAATATAAAAATGTCAGAAAACTAGTTCTAATGTCTGTTCCCTCTAGCTATGAGAAGTTGTTAACACTTAAATAGCTTTAGGTCTTCTCCTTCTTAGGCCCTAAGCACACATGCACACATGTAACTTAACCTAAGAATACTAAGAGGAAGACCCTAAATACCTTTACCTAGCATAAAATAATGATGTGTAAATACAGCATGAACGATTTATATACAAATAGATGTTTAAAGATTGAGACCCTTGAAAACAATTTATTGTCACAGTTTAGTGAATCTCTACACAATTGCCATAGTATTAACATATTAAATTATTTTTTCAACATGAAAGGAAATTTTAGCCTAAATTTAGTTTTATTTGTTCTGAATTAGCCCAATAAGATTTGCTATACCACTTTTATCAGAATAAAGGCACATCTACTCTCTACCTTTAAACTTAAAGAATGCTAAGTTTCTCAAGGATCCACATAAGAGTGAAAACATATGGTATCTGTCTTTCCCTGTATGACTTATTTCACTTAGCATAGCACTCTCCAGTTCCATCCACGTTGCTACAAAAGGCCATATTTCATTCTTTCTCATTGCTATGTTTTCACTCTTATGTGGATCCTCAGAAACTTAACAGAAGACCATAGGGGAGGGGAAGGGAAAAAAAAAAAAAGTTAGAGAGGGAGAGAGCCAAACCATAAGAGACTCTTAAAAACTGAGAATAAACTGAAGGTTGATGGGAAGTGTGAGGGAGTGAAGGGTGAGTGATGGGCACTGAGGAGAGCACCTGTTGGGAGGAGCACTGGGTGTTGTATGGAAACCAATTTGACAATAAATATCATATTAAAAAAAAAAAACAACTTAAAGAATGCTATGATGTAGTAGTGACTCTTGTTCTAAAGAAAAATGGACATACTTTTCATTTTGTAGTTCCTGTATTTTCTTTAAATTTTCTCTGTTTTTTTCTTCAATTTCTTCCTTAAGTTCCTTTACTTGGGTTTTATAAAGTGTCTGCAAAACAAGTGATTAGAAGAAATAAGTGTTTATGAGGAGTTTGGTAGTTTCTTATAAAGTTAAACAACATATGATCCAACAATTCCACTCCCAAGTATTTACCCAAGACAAATGCAAATATGTATCTATATAAAATCTTGTCAATGAATTTTCACAGCAGCTTTATTTCAAATTGTAAACAGATGAATGCAATAAAAAGGAATTACTATTGATACAAACAACATGATAAACCTAAAAAATATTTTGCTGAAAGAAACCAGGTGCTAAAAAGTACATATTGCATGATTCCATGTACATGCAACCCTAGAACAGGTGACAATAATCAATTGTGACAGAAAGCAACTAAGTGGTTACCTGCAGATAGAGGTAAGCAGAGCAGATTGACTACAAAAGGCCACTAGGAATTTATGGTGAAGGAAAAGTTTTATATGTTGATTGTTGTGGTGGTAACACAGCATACAGATTTGTCAAAACTCATCAACACATACACTTATAATGGTTACAATGAAGTATATAGAAATTATATCTCAAAAACATTAAAAGTTATATTGGTTTGGGAAAACATTATAAAGAAACTTAGCAAGCTTACTCATTTAAAAGATCAATTCTTGAAGTGAATAATGCTAGAGAAACCACTTCTCTTTTGGGTGGGTGGGATTGAGTGGATGGTTGAGAGATGTACATAAAATACCCACAAACAAGATTTATCAAACATTCTGTTAACACACAAATAATATATATTTATTATAAAACAATGATTCTTACAAAATTCATTCGGCTTCTGCCAACTCTATCAACAAATATTACTTTTTTTTTTGAGAGAGAGAGAGTGCACAAGCAGGGGAGGGGCAGAGAGAAAGGACAGAGGATCTGAAGCGGGCTCTGCTCAGAGAGCAGAGAGCCCAATGTGAGGCTCAAACCCATGAACTGTGAGATCATGACCTGAGCCAAAGGCAGATGTTTAACCAACTGAACCATCCAGGTGCCCTTCTCACAACAAATATTTAACAGGTGTAAGTGTTAGACCTATATTGTGTTAGGGTGCTGTGGTTACAGAGTAAACTTCTAGTTCTGCAGTCCTTT
The DNA here is from genome assembly GCF_023721935.1 of Panthera uncia. Lineage (NCBI taxonomy): Eukaryota > Metazoa > Chordata > Mammalia > Carnivora > Felidae > Panthera > Panthera uncia. The sequence goes on along the minus strand of NW_026057586.1, from coordinate 49,891,534 downwards.
TTTAAACTATCCCTTTTAGTATAAAAGATAAGGAAAAAAATAGTAAGGACCAGAAAACAGCTGTCGAGAACTATCCTTCTAAGAAATAGCACTTCTCTAGGAGAAAAATACATACATTTCTTATCTATCATTTACCTACCTACCTACCTACCTACCTACCAGAAACAGAGAGCAAGCAGGGGAAGGGCAGAGAGACAGAAGGAGACAGAGAATCCTAAGCAGACTCTGTGCTGTCAGTGCAGGACTAGATGTGGGGCTTGAACTCATGAACCACAAGATCATGACCTGAACTGAAACCAAGAGTCAGACACTAAACCGACTGAGTCACGCAGGTACCCCAAAGATACATTTATTTCAATGGGAATGTAAATAAAAGAGGACTGATAGCTTGCAAAATGAAGTAATTCATTTTGCCTTTAGGAATCAAAATTCCTATCTCTTTGACTTCCGATACTGGAATCTGTATGTATAATCAATGAAAGGATAAATAGAAAAAAATACTCTGATTTGAAACACCAGATTAAAGAATATCTTATATCTGGTCATAATAGTTTATCAAATTTACGGATACTTAACTCAATCCTCACAAGTTACGAACTAAATCAGAAAGAAGAGACAGTGTCAAGTTTTATATTACTTTATACAGACAAATTTAAGAATCCATAGGAACACCACAAGTCATCTGACATCCATCTCAAAATGTGGAGGCATTGGATGATTACTTTGTGAAAGTATATGGACAAGAAAGTGTGCATGATGTTATAGACCATTTTGCAGAAGTCAGTACTACACACTTTGAACAATTAAGGTTAATCTCTACCCAGGGAAAGATTTTCAATAATACTGAATTTTTTTAAATTTAACAACATTATTTTAGTGATAGTCTAACAAGTCAAAAAATAGTTAGAAAGTCACCATGTTTAGTAGGAGATGAGCAGAGTACAGCATGAAGCTCTAAACATGGGAAAGTTCTGTAGAGCTCTAAAGGTGTTCAGATGCAAAAAATGTCCTTTTTGAGTTTATTTATTTATTTGAGAGAGAAACTGTGCTTGTGAGCATGAGTGGGGGAGGGGCAAAGAGGGAAAGAGAATCCCAAGCAGGTTCTGCATTCCTTGCCGCGCCTGACCCATGGCTCAATCTCAGCACTGTGAGATCATGACCTGAGCCTATATCAAGAGTGGGAGGCTTAACCAACTGAGCCATCCAGGTGCCCTGGTATTCAGATTCTTTATTAATTCATTAATAAATCATTAGTTCCAATATTGTTCACTTGGTTTCTAGGGCATGTTCACTAGCATAACTAGAACTCTCTAATTTAACTGCACTAAAACTTGTAGGAAAAGTGGCTGCCAGGTGTAACAGTAATGGAGAAGCTAGGTAACTGTCAAGTTGAAATGGCAGCATATAAACTTGGCAACCAAAAGAAATAACACTGCAGAACCTTCACTACCTTCAAATCTCAAAGAATTAGCTATGAATGTTAATCAATACTAGTAGTGAAAATAACCTGGCCTGCAGCAAATAAGAGTTAGAATGACTTCTATGGAAAAAAAAGCAAAATAGATACATAAAGTGAATAAAAAGAGCTAAAACCAAAAAAAAAAAAAAAAAAAACAAACAAACCCTTTTGAGCATAGTTATATCTATAACTGTATGCAGTTATACCTGCAAATGGAACATGCATACATGAACCACATATGAAAATACCCAAGTTTGCTAACAGGCAAACAAAACCCTTAACAAAGTCTTACATACAGCTTTACTTTGATGGCAATTTTAGAAATGTTTCACAAAAACGTTAGTTTCTTTACAACTTACATAGAGCACGAACTCAGATTCAGAAATGAAATGTAGAGATGGGGACACGAAAAGGGGGAGAAAACCACTTCACGGTCATTTGAAAAAAAGTCAGTTCACATTAAAAATCTAAATACCTAATTTTAAGCAAAGTGTTAAAAATGATTCTTACCGAAAAATATTGCTCTGCTTCAAGCTGATCTTGTAGCTCCCGCATCTGTCCTTCATTTCCTCTATACTGTCTTCAGGTAAAAGAGAAAATAATAAATGAATGCTATTTATACTATACTTTGTATTATTCTTTATTTATTAAAGTTGCTAAAAATAAAAAGGTTTACTAAAATGACCTTTGTTTTTAAAAATCATAATTCACTATACAGTATTACTTTAATATTCATATTTGGTCAGGCCACACTGTCTCGTTCCATTTTGCTCCTACTATACAAAGTAGAGGGAACTGTTTTTTACTGAAGGTCACTTTCAGGAGAATATTAACTGTGGATTAATCCAAGTTGCAAAAATAAAAATGATATTTTCTAAGTTTTAGTAGAGAAAAGCATCCTTAGGAATAAACTTTAAATGTCACATGTAGTATAGTAAGCGATTAAAAACAGGGCACACGAAAATATTCACAAATAATATTATACATACCATACATTATATATACATATAATACCATACATTATGGCCAATGAAGCATGGAGGTGGGGCTGGAGATAAAAAACCAGGTAAGGAACGAGAAAGAAGGCAAGAACAATACATGACAAAGGAGGAGGAACACAGACACACCTACATATATATAATACACACATGAACACAATTCACAAAGAAACAGACAAGACAGAAACACAATGTAACCCCCGGTTACATATTTTCAAGGATAAACAATTCCATCTGCATCTGCTGGGTTTTCATTTTAGATAGTGATAGATTTGTATTTTCAGCATCTAACAAGGCATATAGTTGATAAAAGGACATAATAAGTGTTCACTGAATGCTGAGTGAAAGTTATTCTGGGAGAAGAAAACTACAGAACACATAATGCGAAAATGAAGGCTCTACAAGGGGGAAAAGAATTTTGCCAATATAAATCCAACAAAACAAAAACTGACAATTTTACCCAAGAATTACTATGTTGTAAATGAAGCTGGCAAATGAAGGGTATTATCACATAAATCTAGAGGAAATAAAACCACGTGACTTGGTATAAAATATACTAATCTTTGACATTAAATTTTTGAAGCATGTCTTTATACAAATTCTGAAAGCAATAATGAAACCTTGCATCATCTCCACTTCAAGTAAGTGGACACATCACATTTCAGAGTAGAAGAAGAAAAAAGGTACTTTGCATTCTGAGATGAACCAAAGGAACAAAACAAAACAAAACATAGAGTCATCATGTCTAACTCTAGTTCCTAATATAAAGAAATACTGAACATTTCCCATGAGACACTGAATACTTAATAAAAAAGTTTAATTCTGATTTTTGTAATTCTAGTGTGAAGAAACAGGCCTTTTGTCGGTATGAAAATCATGAGAAAACTAATTTTTCCACCATAAATGGACTTACTGTAAAGTCAGTGGCCTTGATAATCTCCTTTTTTCTCCCTTTAAAGATCTCTACTTTTTATTCAGTAAGGCTCCCTTGCAAACCTTTGCAAGTAAATTCTTTTTTCTAAATGCTTTTTTCCTAAGTTTTCCTTTCACAAATTGCAAATAAATTATTTCTACACATATAAAATATCAAACATAAGCAAATGCAGAACACAAAAAAGAAACAAAAAAATGTTATTTTTGAGACTTACTTTGTAAGCTGAGCTAACTCAAATTCTAATAATCTCTTTGCTTCCAATAAAGTATTTATTTCCTGTTTCATCTGCTTTTCTAGACCTTTTAAATTGTCCGCTTCAAACGCTTGAGTCTTCAATTCATTCTGTAACAATACTCGCTTATTTGATTCCTGCTCCAGTTGCAGGGATAGATTCTTAACCTATGAATAAGAAAAATAATTGCAGAAGATCTTAAATCTCACTAATAATTTAGTAAACATTATTTGAAAGAATATCAATCAAATCTCAAATGTGCTATACTGCCTTATACAGAGAATATTAGTATTCTAAAGAGTCTCCATTGTTGACATGTTATTTATAACTATAGAACTTACTATTAAGTCAAATTAACCCCCAAATTTCAGATATGAGATCTTGGAGGAAAAAAATCTGGTTTCTTTCGGTCCCAACATGTACAGAAATTTTAGAGTAGAGAATGGCCATAAAAGCCACTTTTGGAGGGACATAAGGGGTATTTAAATTCACCTTTTCGGATTCATAAATGTTTGTGCTCTGGTCTATAACCCTCTGAAGTTTAGTGAGGCCTTCCTTAACCCCTGGATGTAATTACTCAAAACACTCCTACAGCATTCAGTACTTCCTCTTTAAATTAATGTCATGCTTGTAATTTTGATCTTAATATCTGTCTTTCCTTCTGGGCTCGAAGTTCCACAAAAGTCAAGAACATATCTATCTTATGCAGTAATCCAACTCCGAGCAGAGCCGGGAAGATAAAAGGTGCTCAAAAATTACATTTTGAAATGACTGAGTATGGTCTTCCAAATTTTCAACATACTTTCTTCCTGCGTGTTGGCTATAACAGGTAGCCACTAAATCTCTTTTCTTTCTAGTTCATTCTATAGAACACTACCAGACTAATTTTATTTTCTAAAAGAGTATTTTCACCTACAGCCTCCCATTTTAAGTTTAAATCATTATCAATACTTTGGTTCCCAAGTTTCCCATGACTATACAATATGTCTTTTCTTCTCTGATCAGATCAAGTTCTTGTCTTTCACTTACCTATCTTCATTCATTAATCACTCTTTTACTATCATCATTATTGATAATGTTCCCTCTCTATCAACTCTAGCTTCTGACTCTCAAACTATGAACTTTTGAGGTCTTACTCAATCTTTAAATAATGGAAATATCTCATTCCTCCTGTAAGAAGTCTTTCCTGATTATTCTGGTTTTCTCTCTCTCCCTTTTCTAACATATATGCAGACTGATTCCTTCCAGTCTTATAAGTGATTTTTAAAATACATATAATAACCACAAGGATATAATGGCATTTTATCTTTTATTTATTGCTTTGTAAATGTGTACCCTGTGTTTTCCATCAATCTAAGCCAGTCAAGACTCTGTAGTTAACATTTTTCTTGAGATCTAAGAGCAATTTCTCCTCTTTGGGATTACAAGAGAACTTTACAATAAACTTTTGTGTGTGTGTGTTTTTAAAAAGCAGATGGCAATTTCTTCAGAAGAGGAGCTATGACACTTCTATAGAGTTGTACTGTCATAGTGCAAAATAGTATAAATCCTATGGTGTGACTGTTCAACAACTATCTGTAGATAAAAATCCTAGGAAGGAAGGATACAGTGGTGGCTTTATAGCAGTAAACACATACACATACAGGTTATTTTATTCAAATCTCCTCCATGTTTTTTAAATTATAGATAACTTTTCACTTATAATTTATGATTACTTCTCTTTTATAAGATCAACAAAATCAATACTATTTTTCTTACTTCATCCTCCATCCTTTCTTTATTTTCAGTCAAATGCTCAAGCTTCTGCTGAGATTGTTTCAGATCAACATCTAGCATTGAACACTGTTTCTCAATCTGAACAACTCTATTTTCAGCCTTCTCTCGAGCTTCTCTCTCTTCCTTCAGCTTCTTTTCCATTTCTGTGAGGAAAAAAAAAAAGTTACAGACATACATACTTTCACTTGCATGGGCTCCATAAGACAAACTGGTGTCAAAAATCCCTACTGTTTTTATCCTGGGATTCTAATGGAACAATTTATTACAGAAGTCCTAATGTCATTTGAATTATTTGCATAGTAGGATGTCTAAACGAAAGGAGTTATAAAATAAAGTAGTAGAATAAAACCTTCTAAATCCAGCCCACGCCCAATGTTATGAGAAATTATTAAGTGCCATTTCTAGACCAGAAGGTGAAAATATAACTAGAAAAAAAAAAATGAAGTAACTAAAAAGAAAAATGGAGGTAGTTCAGATAAAAGCAGAGAAATAAGGCTGTGGTTATTAATCTATACCTTACATTGTTCCAGAAAAGTTTCAAGGGACTTAAGGCTGATAGGAATTCTAATTTTTGCAATTCAAACAAACAAGATTCCACGGTAGTATAGTACCCACTTTAATTATTATCAAAAGATAAAAGTCTATAGTGAGGCTCCTTTTTTGAGATATGGTAACTAAGGTTCTGAAAGGTTCAATTTTCCAAGGTCCTGCAACTAGTAAGTTGTACAGACATGATTCAAACTTAGTAAGTCTGCTTTTCCATTCTTGGAGACTGCCCTCTAGGTAACAAAATAGAAACAATTAGAATGGAACTTCCTCATCTTTCCCTCCAAACCTACAAACTTAGCCATACCAGTAATCATTGCCTCTTAATTCCCATCTCTAATCAAACACAAATCCATCCACTTCTGTTCTGGACTTTGTTCCTTCAATTATTTCATTTCTTCCCTGCCTCAACAATTTCCTTCTCCTAACTGAATCATTCTCACCAACATAATAATCTCATTTATTATCTCCCTTCCTAAAATATCCTCTACTGCTCTCACATTCCTCTTTAGCTACTATTCCATCTCTGTTCAGAAACTTCTGGAAGAACTTCCTGTCTCCAGTGCCTCCACTTACTGTCTCCAGTGCCTCATCTACTATACATTTACTACTTTCCCTTTTGGCCTCCATCTCCACCATTCCACTGAAACTGCTTTGTATGATAACCAGTGAGTGAGGTCCATCCTGCAAAATTCAGAAGACACACAAATGTCTGGGTCTTCATCTTTACTGACCTTAATAGAATCCGTATATTGAATAACTTCCTCATTTTTTTCAATATTTTACTCTTTGAAATTCTAACACCATACTTACTTGGTGTTCCTGCAACCCCCTTTGACTGTTATTGGTTTCCTTTGTAACATTTGGAAAATGTTAGACTACCCAAGGGCTCTGCTATGATTCCATTTCTATTCTGCCCTATTTCCCCTTAGGAGGTTCTGTGCATGACTGTATAACTCCTGCTCTCCTCTGAGCTCCAGACTCATATATATTTGACATTTCCACTTAGATATCTAACACGGTTTTCAAAGTTAACATATCTAAAATAGACACCTTTATTTCCCTCCCATCCCAAACCACTCATCCCATCCCAGTCATCTCAATGTCAAAACATATTAACATCCATCCAGTTGTTAAAATTAAAAAGCCCCCCCCCATAAAAAAAGAGCCAGAGCCTTTCTTGGTTCCTTTTTTTAATTTCCATCCAATTCATCACCAACTCTTACCCTCTTACCCTTTGTATCTACATTTCTTTCATGCTCTACTACCACTAATCCCTACACATTATATAGCCTTCTAGTTGATCTCCATTTTTAAACTGTTCTCTCTCTCAAAAGCATTCTCCATACAGCAGGAGTGGTCTTTCAAAAACATATGTTACACATGCCAGCACAGCTCAAAACACTACAATGGCTTCCCACTATTCTTAGAATAAGAGTATTGAACTTATCATCTCTTCTGCCTGGAACATACTTTCTCCTGGACGGTTCACTTTGCCTCAAATATTATTAGTTCAGAGAGGCCTTTCCTCAGAACCCCATCTAACATAGCAATACTTAGAAACTATCACACTGTATGTATTTTCTTCATATTAATGATTACAATCTGCACTGATTTTCATTTATTTGCTTTTTTTGATTATCTCTACCATCAGAAAATAATCTCTAAGAGGAAGGATTCTTGTCTTATTCTATGCTATATATTCCCAGGTGTGCATGGCCTATAGTAGGCAGTCAACAAGTAATGTACGTGAAAGAAATAAAAGTAGTTTAATATGGCTGAAGCACACCAGTTATGTGAAGTACACATAACAAAGTGCAGAGTAGTAAGACTATAAAGATGGGTAAGTGCCAACTCAAAGGCTCTTTATGTCCTGAGGAGTTTGACAGGTGCCTTGCAAACAATGAAAAGCCACAAAGGACTGGCACAGTAAGATTTAAATTTCAAAAGGATCATTCTGGCTTAAATGAGAACAATAGACTGATGAGCAGAACAACTGGCAGAGTAATAATTAAACAGATCAAGCAAATGATGATGTCACCATGAACTAAAAGAGAAAAGGAAAGGAGGAATATATTGTATATATCATTTGGAAGTAGAATTGCTGAATGATTCCCAGATTTCTGGCTTGGATACCTGGATGCTAAATATCACCACCCTTAGCCATAACAGTATTTCCCATTTATTAAAAGCCTTCTATGTACAGGCACTTTATATGCATTTTTTCCATCTAATATCTTTTTAATAATCACCACAGAGTAGGTAAGAGGCAAAACAGATTTGTTTGATTCCAAGCCTGGGCTGCTAAAAACTATACAGCCATTAACTAGGATCATGAGAATAAGAGATTAAAGCAGGTCTGACAGATAGGATCCTAAGTTTCCCCTTGAATGAGCAGAATTTAAAGTGTTAAGTGACACTTCCAGATTGTAGCAGGTTACAAAGTAAGTGCAAGGTGAAAAAAGGCAAACTCTTCTTTTAAAAGTTTGGCTATAAAGAAATGGAATAAAACAGTGGCAGTTAGTAAGAATCAGAGATTACTGCAAGGGTTTGTCTATTTATTTATTTATTTGTTTATAAAGGAAGATACTTGCACATGCTCACAAAATTAAAAAAAATTTTTTTAATGTTTATTTTTGAGACACACACACACAGAGCGTTGAGCGGGGGAGGGGCAGAGAGAGATGGAGACACAGAATCTGAAGCAGACTCCAGGTTCTGAGCTGTCAGCACACAGCCTGACGTGGGGCTCTCACTCATAAACCACGAGATCATGACCTGAAGGTAAGTTGGATGCTTATCTGACTGAGCTACCCAGGCATCCTGCATGCTCAAAAAATTTTATCTATCTATCTATGTATAATGGAAGAAACTTGCACATGTTCACAACAAGAAAGGATTCAGTGGAAGAGAAAAGGTTAAGGATGAAGAAAAAAAAAAAGATAGTTAAGATGAGATAAGATGAGGCTAGATCTGAGTACAGCTAGCACATATTAGTCAAACAAGAAGACGGTTAATATCTTTAAAAAATTTTTTTTAATGTTTATTTACTTTTGAGAGAGACAGAGCGCGAGCAGGGGAGGGGCAGAAAAAGGGAGACACAGAATCCCAAGCAGGTTCCAGGCTCTGAGCTGTCAGCACAGAGCCTGACACAGGGCTCGAACCCATAAACTGTGAGACCATGACCTGAGCAGAAGTCAGATACTTAACCGACTGAGCCATCCAGGTGCCCCGAGGATCAGTATCTTCTGACAGGAAAGAAAATGAAGATGGGTAAAGAAGTAGGATAGGCTGATTAAGTAAGAGAACAAGACTTTGAGGCGTTCTCACCTATGCTTTCATGATTTCTTTTTTAAATAGGAGAAAAGTTCACCTAACAGTAGATGGATAAAGAAATGACATACAAAGCTTGAGAACAGAAGTAAAAGTCTGAGAGAAAGAAAACAGTAAGTGATATACTAAAAAACTAACAGCTCGCCTGAGGTTGGAGATAATGCATTGGGCTAACCCTCTCTGAAGAACTTATCTGATGTGAAGAAAGGAACTCATTAGTTTGATCTAGGGTTGTGTTTAGAGTCATAGTAAAGTGGAAACACAAAGGAATTGGAAAATTGAGGGTACTAAACAAGAAAGAAGATGAACTAACAGACAATGATTTTCAGAATGGATCAGGAAGAAAATAAAGGAAAGGGCTAATAAAAACTGGGAGAAAAGAGAGATTCCACTGATATTGATAGAGAATGGAGGATAATAGAGTGAGGGAAATAGAAGGTAAAATTGTGATTAAAAAAAATGGAAGGTATCCAAAGTGAAAAAGGGAGAATCCTTTTACTGAATGACAATTTATAATTTTTAAGTGTTTATACTACTATAAAGTGAAATTTTAAACAAAACCAGTTTTTTTTGGTAGGCATTATTTAAAAATTACTCATATAGAAAATATGAAAACCAACACTTACCACACATTGCAACAGACTTTGCCTCTTCAATAGACTGATGTTTGTCAGTTAAACGAGCTTTGGTTACTTTATGTTCATTTACCTCTTGTTCTAACCTTTGTTGTAATGATTTAAGCTTATAGTTTAAATCTATCTCTAAATTATTCTTTTCCTGTAAAATGAAAATAACTTATGTAATACACTAAGCAAAAGACACATTGTTAAATCTTACATTATGTAATATTCCATAAGAGACAATATATGAATCACACTGGCCTGAAATGTGATACTGTATTTACTTAAATATTTTTATTTAGAACATTTATACTTTCTTGTATATTTCACATTATCTATCATGTCTTACTTTAAAAATCATGATAAGCTCATATAATTAAAAGCAAAATATCACCACCTCCTTCCCCCAGAAGGGTTTTGATGGTAGTTGTATTCAGGAGGGTTCACTGCTAGAATCAGAAATGAATAGGACAATTCTTTAGTTCATTAAAACATTTTTGCTGCCGCTTACAAAAAATTAAATTCAGATTTAAAACTATTAATTTACAGTTAAATTAAATGTACACCCAGATTTACATTGCCTTGACTAAAGGACAAGTCAAAATGTATTCCATTTCTGTTTGGGTGCATCTTCTACTCTTCTTTCTTTCATCCTACAACCACAGTTATACCAGGCTTAGACATACTACTCTATTACAAAACATGTCCAAAGGACAGATAAGTGGTACATTTTCTGATCATTTATCTGAGGATCTAGTAAACCCACATTTAGGGAGGAAGTGAAAAAGTGAAAGATCTACATATTATCTATTTAATACTTTTCTTAGCAAGGTAAGGACAGAGGATAACCAATGACAGTTTTTGACTGGTAAGAAAACTATACGCAAGGGCCAATCACTTTATGCTATTTTCTATTTTGCTAACTATTACCAACAAAATGGAAAAAGTACACATGATCTATCATATACCTATCCTTTGTTTTCCTTCTTCATAAGGCTAGTAACATTCAGCATCTTCATTTTACCCAAGTACAAAAAACTGGGGGAAAAAATTCTACATGAAAAGATATTTCCAAACGAAAGTAATTTGTGATGATTCGGTAACAGGAAACATCTAATACCCTTCAAAGTTAAAAACAAACAAAAATAACACAATAAAAAGCCCTAAGTAAGACACACACACACACTCCCACAAAACCACTACTGATCATAAAGATTTTTAGAAATGCAAGTATATAGGTGTGGCTGGGTGGCTCGGTCAAGTAAAAGGTCTGATTCTTGATTTGGCTCACTCAGATCATTATCTCATGGTCATGAGATCGAGCCCCACAGCAGGCTCCTCACTGGGTATGAAGCCTGCTTAAGATTCTCATTCTCTCTCTCTCTCTCTCTCTCTCTCTCTCTCTCTCTCTCTCTCCCCCTCCCTCCCTCCCTCCCTCCCTCCCTCCCTCCCTCCCTCCATCCTTCTGCCCCTCTCCCCTGTTCATGTACACATGCTCTCGCTCTCTCTCTCAAAAAAAAAAGCAAGTATATAACATCAGGAATGAATGCTATTTTATAAAAACATGTTATAGTATTTGGTAGCCAAGTACATATATCTCAAAATTGGTACACGTTAAGTCATTTACTTTTTCTGAGTGATTAAGCATGTCTTGAGCTTCTTTTCTTTCTCCTTCCACTCTTTCAAGATTATGCTTGAGATGCTTTACCTCTTCTTGTAAAGATGTAATTCGAGCTATCAAGTGAGAAAAAAGTTCAAGTCACAAAGCCATCAAAAGAAATGTCTTTTTTTCAGCATGACCATTAAGATAAAAAAGTTTTAAATTTCCTGATTAGGTAGAATTTATTAAATTATAAAATATTAAAATTATAAATTATTAAATACTAAAATTTTATAATTCATTAATTTAAGAATATTTTGTAATATATATAATAACTACAATATATAGTAGTAAATATGTTACTGCTAATTGGAGACCATTCAGTACATATTCCTAACTTCACAAATGGTCAAAGAGATGAAGCTTGAGCTTTATTCCGAAATTAGATATGAGTCCTTATTCAGTGTTCTTTTTCACCATGTTAAGAATAAGAATCTTTAGTTAATTGAGGCAAGTATTTAAGTTTTCTTTATGGGCCAGACATTCTGAAAAGTGTTTACTCTTTTTTTAAATATAACTTTATTTTTTTAATTTACATCCAAGTTAGCATATAGCGCAACAATGATTTTCAGGAGTAGATTCCTCAATGCCCCTTACCCATTTAGCCCATCCTCCCTCCCAGTGTTTAATTACTCTTAAACTTAGTGAAACCATACTCTAAAACATGCTTTAGGCTTATAGATTTTTAATGCATAAGTATTTAACAAACACAAATTTAATACATAAACACAGAATCTAACATTAATGAATATAATTATATTGTAAGTAAGAATCTATTTTCTTATTTTGTAATTCAAAGTAACCTAGGATTTGGTAAGGAAATGGATAAAGTGCCCCAGAAGGACCAGGAACAATCCTGTACTTTTCAAACTTCAATGTTTAACTTATTGGACCTGCCACAGACTTCAGTGCAGTCTAGCTGCGTCTGTATTTTAGTGTTTCTGAATTAGCTTTTTTTTTTAAGTTTATTTTATTTATTTTGAGATAGAGTGTGTACAAGCAGGGGAGGGGCAGAGAAAGAAGAGAGAGAATTCCAAGCAGGCATTGTGCTGTCGGTGCAGAGCCCGAGGCGGGGCTCGAACTCATGAATCTCCCTTCCCTGCTCTATCTCTCAAAAATAAAATTAAAAATTTTTTTTAAAAAACTAAAAATACGTCATTGTTAAAAAATACTAATAAACGTCATTTGGGCTTCAGCGAGTCATAATCCTTGGCTGGGTGGAGGGGTCTTGCCTCCATGTTTTGGCTGATGACTGATCAGGGTAGTGATTGCTGAAGGTTGGGTGACTGGTAATTTCTTAAAATAAGACAATAACAAAGCTTGCCACATGGATCAAATCTTCCTTTCACAAACAATTTCTCTGTAGCAAGTGATGCTGTTTGAAACCATTTTACCCACAGGACTTCTTTCCAAACTAGAGTCAATCCTCTCAAACCCTGCTGCTGCTTTATCTACTAAGTTTGCATAATATTCTAAATCCTTTGTTGTCATTTCATCAATTTCCACAGCATCTTCACCAGTAGATTCGATCTCAAGAAACCACTTTCCTTGCTCATCCATTAGAAGCAACCCCTCATCCAATTTTTATCATGAGATTACAGCAATTCAGTCACATCTTCAGTGACTTCTTCCATTGAAGTTTTAAATCCCTCAGAGTCATCCATGAGCACTGGAATCTTCTTTCCAAACTCCTGTTAATACTGATATTCTGACCTCTTCCCCATGAATCATGAATATTCTTAATGGCACCTAGAATGGTGAATCCTTTCCAGAAGGTTTTCCACTGACTTTGCCCAGATCCATCATAGGAATCACTATGTATGGCAGTTAAACAGCCTCACAAAATTATTTCTTAAATAGTAAGACTTGAAAGTCAAAATTACTCCTTGATCCCCAGACTGCAGAATGGATATTGTATTGAAAACAACATTCATCTCATTGTACATCTCTATCAGAGCTCTTGGGTGACCAGGTGCGTTGTCAATGAGCAGTAATATTTTGAAACCAGTCTTTTATTCTTAGCAGGTCTCAACAATGGGCTTAAAATATTCAGTAAACCATGGTATACACAGATTGCTGTCATCAGGCTTTGCTGTTCCATTTGTAGACCACAGGCAGAGCAGATTTAGCATAATTCTTCTGGGCTCTATGATTTTCAGGATGGCAAATGAGCACTGGCTTCAACTTAAAGTCAGCAGCTGTATTAGCCCCTAACAAGAGAATCTCTGAAGCTTTAAAGCCAGGCAGTGACTTCTCTCTAGCTATGAAAAGACTAGATGGATTGTACGAGAAAAGTCATTTCACCTCTATTGAAAATCTGTTGTTTAGTGTAGCCATCTCAAGTAATGATCCTAGCTAGATCTGGATAACTTGCTGCTTCACCTTGGCTCTTTAATGTAATGGAGATGGCTTCTTCCCTTAGAACTCTGCTAGCTTCCAACTTTTCTTCTGCAGCTTCCTAACATCTCTCAGCCTTCACAGAATTGAAGAGAGTTTGGGCCTTGCTCTGGATTAGGCTTTGGCTTAAGGGAATGTTGTGGCTGGTTTGATTTTCTATCCAGACCACTAAAACTTTTTCTGTTTGAGCAAAAGGCTGTCATGTATTCACTGGAGTAGCACTTTTAATTTCCTTCAAGATCTTTTCCTTTGCACTCACAACATGGCTTACAATTACATGACAGCTTTCAGTCTATCATGGCTTTCTTTTTTTTAAATTTTTTTTTTTTTTTAACGTTTATTCATTTTTGAGACAGAGAGAGACAGAGCATGAACAGGGGAGGAGCAGAGAGAGAGGGAGACACAGAATCTGAAACAGGCTCCAGGGGGCGCCTGGGTGGCGCAGTCGGTTAAGCCTCCGACTTCAGCCAGGTCACGATCTTGCGGTCTGTGAGTTCGAGCCCCGCATCGGGCTCTGTGCTGACAGCTCAGACCTGGAGCCTGTTTCCGATTCTGTGTCTCCCTCTCTCTCTGCCCCTCCCCCGTTCATGCTCTGTCTCTCTCTGTCCCAAAAATAAATAAAAAAAAAAACGTTGGAAAAAAAAAAAAAAAACAGGCTCCAGGCTCTGAGCTGTCAGCACAGAGCCCGATGCGGGGCTCGAACTCACGGACCATGAGATCATGACCTGAGCTGAAGTCGGACGCTTAACCGACCGAGCCACCCAGGCGCCCCTATCATGGCTTTCGAAATGCCTTCCTCACTAATTGTAATCATTCCTGGCTCTTGATTTAAAGTGAGAGATATGTGACTTTTCCTTCCCACTGAACACTTATGAGGCCACTACAGGGTATTTTATTAATTGGCCTAATTTCAATATTGCCATGTCTCAAAGAATAGAGAGGCCCAAAGAGAGGAGGAGGAGAGATATAGGAGAATGGCTGGAAGGTGGAGTAGTCAGAACACACTCATTTATTAAGTTTGTGGTCTTACATAGGTGTGGTCCACGGCACCCCCAAACAATTACAATAGTAACACCAAAGATCACTGATCAGAGATCACCATAATAAATATAATAATGTGACACAGAGAACATGAAATAAACAAATGCTGTTGGAAAAATGGTGCTTAAAGACTCACTCAATGCAGGGCTGCCACAATGTTCAATATGTAAAAAAAATGCAGTATTAGCGAAGTGCAATAAAGCACAGTGTATAAAATGTGGTATGACTATACCTGGGATGTATTTACAAAAGGTAAACAAACTGTATGGCTCTGCCATTCCTAAGTGTATACTAACAAAATGCACAGGAATGTTTACCAAAAAAACATGTACAAGAAAATACCTATCAACATTAATCATAATAGCCCCCAAATGGAAATAATTGCAGTATCCATTCACCACAGACTGCTGTGGCCATACATAATAAATGGAATCCTACATAGCAAGAAAAAACTATTGCCATATACAACAATACAGATGAAAATTTTAAACATAAGGGTAATGAAACAAACCAGATACAAAGGAGTGTTTGCTGCATGATTCTATTCATAAAATTCAAAAACAAGCAAAATTAATTTATAGTGTTAAAAGTCAGAACAATGATTACTTGGGAAGAAAGGGGTTAGTGACTAAAGGGAAATAAAGGGGGACTTCTGGGTTGCTAGCAGTGTGCAATTTCACAATCTCAATTTTTGTTATGAGGGTGTGTTCGTGTTGTGAAAATTTCTCCAGATGAGTATTTTTTATTTATTATGGTATGTGCTACATGTTAAATTTCAACAAAAAAAATGCACTTAAAAAAGAAATCTAAATTTCTTAAAATCCCCAAATATGAAATCTATCCCTTAACCTTGAGGCCCATCAACTACATATAAATCTTAAAAATAAATACATGGGTAATTAGAAATTGCACATTAAGGTGAACAACCCTCAAGCTCAGACACATTTAATATCATTTATAATAATAAATTCTAATCCAATAAGAAGATATGTCATAAAACCTTAACACACGAAACAACACTGTATTAAAAATATACAAAGTATGGTATTTATGAAATACCCACAGCTAACACCACTCAAGAAATAATATGAAAAAAAATTAAGGGGAGCCTGGGTGGCTCAGTAGGTTTGGCGTCTGACTTCAGCTCAGGTCATGATCTCGTGGTTTGTGGGTTCGAGCCCTCACGTCGGGCTCTGTGCTGACAGCTCAGAGCCTGGAGTCTGCTTCAGATTCTGTGTCTCTCTCTCCCTCTGCCCCTCCCCTGCTCATGCTCTGTCTCTCAATAATAAATAAACGTTAAAAAGAATTAAAAAAAAAATTAAGACAATTTCATTTGAAATAGCATCTAGAAGATACCTGGGAATAATTTAGTCTAAGAGTTACAAGACTTGTGTACTGAAAACTAAAAAACACTGTTGAAATTAAAAAAAAAAAAACCCAGATAAACAGAAATACAGCCTGTGTTCATGGACTGGAAGACTTAACATGTTAAGATGGCAATACTACCAAAAATGATTTATAAATTCAATATAATCTCCATCAAAATTCCAAAGATCTTTAATGTAGAAATGGAAAAGCATACCATCAGATTCATATGGCACTGCAATGAGCCTTGAAAGAGCTAAGGCAATATTGTAAGAGAATAATAAAGTTCAAGGACTCAAGCATCCCAATTTCAAAATGTGCTACAAAGCTACAGAGATTAAGATGGTATGGTACTGGCATAAGGAAAGATCTACAGAACGCTGGAAAGAACTAAGAATCCAGAAACAAACCCATATAAATACAGCCAACTGACTTTCAACAAGGATGCCAAGATTATTCAATGAGGGGTACTGGAACAAATTAATATTTTGACACAAAAGAATGAAGTTGGACCCGTACATCATGCCATTAAGATTAACAAAAATAACTCAACTTAGGTCAAAGACCTAAATATAAGTGCTAAAACCATAAAACTTTTAGAAGAAGATATAGGGGTAACTCCTGATGATACTAGAGTTGGCAATGTATTCCAAGATATGACACCAAAAACATAAGCAACATATATACAGATGAATAGGATTTCATCAAAATTAACTTCTGTATAGCAAAGGACATTTTCAAGACAAACTATAGAATGGGAATAAATATTAGTAAATCATATACCTAATGTACATATATTTTATGTGCAAGTAAGCACATAAAGATATGTTCAACATCATTAGTCATTAGAGGAATGAAAATCAATACCACAATGAGATACCACTTTGCAGCCACTAGGGTGACTATAACCAAACTCACTTAAATAACAAGCATTAGCAAGGATATGGAGAAACTGAAACACTCCTAAATCACTGGTGGAAATATAAAATGGTATAGCTGTTGTGGAAAACAGTTTATAGTTCCTCAAATGTTAAACACAGAGTTATCATATAACCCAGCATTTCCGTTCCTAGATATTCCCAGAAGATCTGAAAACAAGTATTCTAATAAATACATGAATGTTCACAGCAGTGTTATCCACAATAATCAAAAGGTAGAAACTCAAATGTCCATCCACAGGTGAATGGTTAAATAAATATGGTATATACACACACTAGATATTACTCAGATATAAATGAAGTACTGATTCATGCTACAACATGGATGAATCTTAAAAATATCCTAAGAAGTCTGACATAAAAAAGGTCACGTGTTGTATAATGTCATTTAACTGAAATATCTAGAATAGTAAAATCAGAGATACAAAGCAGAAGTTGGCTGCCGGGCACTAGGTGGAGGGGGCTATAGGGATGGATAATTTAATAAGTACAAGGTTTTCTTTTGGGATAATGAAAATTTTGGAACTAGATAAAGGAGGTGATTGTACAACATTAAGAATGCATTAAATGACACTAAATTGCACAGTTAAATTTTTTTTGTAACGTGAATTTCACCTCAATAAAAAAATACACAAAGCAAAGCTGTTAGAAATACAAGGGAGCTATAAAAAAAAAAAAAAGCCACAATCATAGCGGTAACTTTTAAAACATGTTTCAAAATTTGGGAGACTAGTTGATGGGGGGTGGGAGGGAGGGGAAAGTGGGTGATGGGCATTGAGGAGGGCACCTGTTGGGATGACCACTGGGTGTTGTATGGAAACCAATTTGACAATAAATTTCCTATTAAAAATAAAAAATAAATAAAAATTTAAAAAAATTGGGGAGATTAAACACATTTACAGGGAAGATGGTGCAGCAGGAAGAACCTAAGTTTGCTATGGACACACCTTGGTAACAGCCACATCAGTGCAACTAATTCAGAAAAAGACCGAAAGACTGGCAGAACAGACTTCAACAGCTAATCATAGAGAGGAAGCCACACTGAGAAGGGTATGAGAGGTGGAAATGCAGTCAGAAATGAAACTCCATGGTGACTACCCAGAAAGGGGAGGGACACCATATGCATGAAAAAAGAAGAGGAGCAAACCCTCCCCCAGGCACGCCAGGTATAGGGAACCTGCACTGGGAAGGCAAGTCCCCATAACATTAGGCTTTGAAAACCAGTGGGCTTTAACTTTGTGAGTTTTTATAATCAGAAGGGCTTAACTCTGGGTACTTTAAAAATGAGTTGGCTCAGCTCTGGGAGAGTTGGAGGGCAACAGGAAACTGAGTTACTGCCCCTAAAGAGCCACCATAATAAACAACCCTGCTAAAATACAGCATAGAAGCTGCAATTTGAAAAATTCCTGGAGTATATGGGAAGATGATTCATTAATCTCAGAATGTACACTGGAGGGCCAGGGATCTTTAGGAGACTTCGCCAAGAACAAAAGGCTAAGAGCTGGCAGGTGAAAATCTCTCCCCATGGCCCAGTCTAGACTGCCTGACACATTCTTCTGCAGATCCACGCCATCCAACTTGCCCCACTCCAAAGCAGCTTCTGCCAGAGAAACACACTGCAAGTAGCCCTGACAGGGACTCACACAACTTCAAAGCAACTCCTGCCCTGGGGAGAGGGGAAGATAACCATACATAGCAGTGCAACTCCAGCCTGAACATATGGACTAGGGGTAGGAAATGGGTCTGACGGCTGGCCATACCCACCAACATAAGCTTCTTGCGGACAAGGCAGGGAGAACACCCTACAGACTGGCGCTACTGTTGGCAGCCCCAATAGACAGAATGGGGTCAGGCATCTGATTTGACTGCAGGTCTTAACAGCCAAAGAAAGCCTCTCCCTGAATTTGTTGTGACCTCAACTGAGGTATATGGGCTAAGGGCAGTCTTCTGCATCAGACTTGGGCTCAGGTCATGATCTCCCGGTCTATGGGCTCAAGCCCTGCATCGGGCTCTGTGCTGACAGCTCAGAGCCTGAAGCCAGCTTCGGATGCTGTGTCTTTCTCTGCCTTACCCGCTCACGCGCACGCATGCACTCTCCTTCCCTCCCTCTCTCCCTCCCTCAAAAATAAACATTTTTTTTTTTTTTAAAGGGAAGATTATAGCAATACAGGACTATGTCACAATGAAGCAAGAAAAATCTCAAGTAAACTCACCTTATGCCTAAGGAAACTAGAAAAAGAACAAAGCTCAAAGGCAGTACAAAGAAGGAAATAATAAAGATGAGAAAAGAAATAAATTCAACAGAAACTAAAAAAATAATAGAACAGATCAATGAAATAAGGAGCTGGTTCTTTGAAAAGATGAAGACTGATAAACATATAGCCAGATTTATCAAGAAAAGAAGAAAGGACTCAAATAAGTAAATCAGCAGTGAAGGAGGAGAAATAAAAACTGACATCACTGAAATACAGAGGATTATAAGAGGATATTATGAAAAATTATATGCCAACAAGTTAGACAACCTAGAAGAAATACATTCTTAAAAACTGAATCAGAAAGAAATAGAAAATTTGAACAGACTGATTACTAGAAATGAAACTGATTCAGTAATTTAAAAATTCCCAACATAAGCCCAGGACTAGATGGCATCACAAGTGAATGTGACAAACATTTAAAGAAGAGTTAATACTTATTCTCAAATTATTCCACAAAATGGAGGAAGAAGGAAAAATGCTATAAGGACACATTACCCAGACACTACAAAAAAAAGGAAACCTATAGGCTAATTTCTCTGGTGAACACAGATGCAAAAATTCTCAACATAATATTAGCAAACTGAATCCACCAATACACTGGAAAATCATTCACCATGATCAAATGGGATTTATTCCCAGGAGGCAAGGGTGATTCACTATTTGCAAATCAATCAGAGTCATAAAACACATTAACAAGAGAAAGAATAAAAACCACATGCTTTTACAGAAAAAGCATCTGACAAAACAACATCCATTCACGATAAAAACTCTCAACAAAGTAGGTTTAGAGGAAACATACCTCAACATAATAAAGACCATATATGAGAAACCCACAGTGAACATCATACTCATGGGGAAAAGCAGAGCTTTCCCACTAAGATCAGGAACAAAAAAGGATGTCCACTCTCACCACTTTTATTCAACATAGTACTAGAAGTCCTAGGCACAGCCATCAGACAAGAAAAAGAAATAAAATGCATCCAAATTGGTAAGGGAAAAGTAAAACTTTTGCTATTTGCTGATGATATGATACTATACATAGAAAACCCTAAAGACTTCACCAAAAAACCATTAAAATGAATATATGAATTCAGTAAAGCTCCAGGATACAAAGTTAACATACATAAATCTGTTGCATTTCTATATACTAATAATGAAGTAGCAGAAAGAGAAATTATGAAAACCTCATGTGCAATTACACTAAAAATAATAAAATACTTAGAAATAACTGAACCAAGGAGGTGAAAGACCTGTACTCCAAAAACTAAAACACTGGTGAAAGAAACTGAAGATGACACAGACAAATGGAAAAATATTCCATGCTCATGGATTAGACGAACCAATATTATTAAAATACCCATACTACTCAAAACAATCTACAGATTTATCATAATCTCTATCTAAATATCAACAGCATTTTTCACAGAACTAGAATAATCTTAAAATTTGTACGAAACCTTAAAAGACCTGAATAACCAAAGCAATCTTGAAAAAAAATGAACAAAGCTGGAGGTATCACAATCCCAGATTTCAAGATCTACAAAGCTGTAGTAATCAAAACAGTATGGTATTGGCACAAAAATACAGATGGATCAATGGAACAGAATAAAGAGTCCAGAAATAACCCCACACTTATGTGGTCAATTAATCTATAACAGAGGAGGAAAGAGTATAAAATGAGGAAAAGACAGTCTCTTCAACAAATGGGGCTGGGAAAACTACATGCAGGAGAATGAAAGTGGACTACTTTCTTATATCATACACAAAAATAAACTCAAAATGGATTGAAAACCTAAATGTGACACGTGAAACCATAAAACTCCTAGAAGAAAACAGGCAGTAATCTCTTTGATGTTAGCCACAGAAACATTTTTCTGGATATGTCTCCACTGACCAGGGAAATAAAAGCAAAAGGAAGCTATTGGGACTACACCAAAATTATAGGCTTTTGCACAGGGAAGGAAAGCATCAACAAAACAAATAGGCAACCTAGTGAATGTGAGAAGATATGTACAAATGACTTATCTGATAAGAGGTTAATATCCAAAACATCTAAAGAATTTATACAACTTAATACCAAAAAACCCCACAAATAATCTTATTTAAAAATGGGCAGAATGCCTGCAGAGACATTTTTCCAATGTTGAGATAAGATGCTCAACATCTCTAATCAACAGGGACATGCCAATCAGACTTCAATGAGCTATCACTTTACATCTGGGAGAATGGCTAAAAAAAACACAAGAAATAATAAGTGTTGATGAGGATGTGGAGAAAAAGGAACTTTCATGCACTGTTAATAGGAATGCAAATTGGTGCAGCCACAGTGGAAAATAGTATGGAGGCTCCCCCCCAAAACTAAAAATAGAATTACCATACAATCCATAATTCCACTAGTGGGTATTTACCTAAAGAAAACACAAACACTAGTTTGAGAAGTTAAGTGCACCCCTGTGTTTATGGTAGCATTAGTTACAATAGCCAGGATACGGAAGCAACCCAAGTGTCTATTAATAAAAGGGTGAAGAAGATGTGGTATACATATACACAACAGAATGTTACTCAGCCATAAATGTGAACGAAATCTTATCATTTACAACATATGGATGGAGTTAGAGGGTATTATGCTAAGTGAAATAAGTCAGTCTGAGAAAGACAAATACCATGTGATTTCACTCATATGTGGAATTTAAGAAACCAAACGAACAAAGAAAAGAAACAAACAAAAATAGACTTTTAAATACAGAAAACTGGCGGTTCCGGGAGAAAAGGTGGGTGGGGGGACAGGCACAAAAACAAAGGAGATTGAGTATACTTATCTTTTTTAAAAAATAATGTTTATTTATTTTTGAGACAGAGAGTGGGGGATGGGTGGGGGGTGGGTGGTGCAGACAGAAGATCTGAAGCAGCCTCTGCGCTGACAGCAGAGAGCTCAACGCGGGGCTACAACTCACGAACCATAAGATCATGACCTGAGACGAAGTTGAACGCTTAACTGACTGAGCCACCCAGGTGCCCCAAGAGTACAGTTATCTTGATGAACAACAACAAATTCACAGAATTGTTGAATCATATTGTATACTGAAATTAGTATAATACCGTATGTTAATTACACTTCAGAAAAAAAAAAAAACTGGCAGACTAAAGACACAAAGAATAAATGGAATCTTAGAAAAGTCACCAAGGGGTGAGAAAACTCACTGATTAGAAAATGGATGTTGTTTTTTCTTCCAAAAAGCAACCCTAAAACCATAGTAAGTAAAAAAACCTATACAATTTTCAAGTTCCCATGTAACAGTTAAAAACAAAACAAAAATTATTATGAACTAAAAACAAAAAGAAAATCATTAAAAATTTCAGAAGAAGTAAAAACCTGCTAATAGCTTCTGATGACAATACCATAAATTAAGAAATTAACAATTACAATGGGAAATAAGTATTTCCTACTTTTGTCCATTAATAAGTCTTCCAAACATTTACCTACCCATTAGTACTAAGTACCCACAGTACCCAGGCTTCAGTCTCTGAATGCCATATGCCACAAAAAATGACTACTGTTCCTTAGAAAACTGGTAACTCCAGGTCTGGTAGAGAAAATAATTCTAGAAAATATATTATGCATAACAAAAAGAAAAGGAGCAGTAAATTTGAAGAGATTCTCACTGGCCTCAAATGAGCATCAGTAAAAATACTGCAATGGGCTAACGGATATCAAATATATTAAAATCCAGAAGTTCATAAATATATTTAAAAACGTCATTGGTCATCTTTGGAGGATGGAGGGGTAATGACTTACTGTTCTGAAATACGCTAAAAGAATAAATATTTAGTCAGACTTTATTTTATAAGCTGTACCTCATTATAACTATATAATTGAATAGTAGTATTCCAATTAACAAATGAATGAAGAATGATACAAATAGATCATCATAGTTGAAAACTCCTAAATAGATACAGGATCTAGGCAATGATATTCAATAGCTGCTAACATCACAAAACAAGATAGCCAGCCTTTATTTGCCTCCTGGTGCCTAAATAATACCGCTTACAAGTATAAGCTTGTAAACAAAATATTCTTTCAAGGTAATTCAAAAATTCTGTCAAAGCCCTATCTGAAATAGATCAAGCCTCTAGATGCACCAGTTTAAAGTACTACAAGGGACAGAGCAACATGTTTGCTAGTTTCTTCAAATAACAGTAAAGACAAACTTCAAAGAACAAAAAAGGGAGAAGAAACCTATAGATAAAAGAAACCTAAAGGACACATTAATGAAATGCAATGTACAGAGCTTGACAGGATCTTAACTGAAGCTAAATAAATACAACAAAAACAACAGATTATGGGACTACTTGAGGAATGTGAACACTGACTAGATATTTTACAATATTGTTATCTTTTTTCCAGGTTTGATGATATTATGGTTATTATTCTTTTTCAAGTCCTTATCTTTGGGGTGCCTGGGTGGCTCAGTTGGTTAAGCGTCTGACTCGTGATCTCACAGTTCATGGGATAGAGATCCACGTTGGCCTCTGCGTTGGCAGTGTGGAGCCTGCTTGGGATTCTTTTTCTCTCCCTCTCTCTCTGCCCCTCTCCTGCTCATGCTAGTTCTCTCTCTCAAAATAAATAAAACATAAAAAAAAAAAAAAAAAGTCCTTGGGAATGCAAACTGGTGCTACTCTGGAAAACAGTGTGGAGGTTCCTCAAAAAATTAAAAATAGAACTACCCTATGTCCCAGCAACTGCACTACTAGATATTTATCCAAGAGATGCAGGGATGCTGTTTCGAAGGGGCACATGCACCCCAATGTTTATAGCAGCACTATCAACAATAGCCAAAGTATGGAAAGAGCCCAAATGTCCATCGATGGATGAATGGTTAAAGAAGAGGTGGTATATATATATATATATATATATATATATATATATATATATATATATATATAAAATGGAGTATTACTCGGCAATCAAAAAGAATGCAATCTTGCCATTTGCAACTATATGGACGGAACTAGAGGGTATTATGCTAAGTGAAATTAGAGAAAGACAAATATTGTAAGACTTCACTCATATGAGGACTTTAAGACACAGAACAGATTAACACAAGGGAAGGGAAGCAAAAATAATATAAAAACAGGGAGAGGGACAAAACACAAGAGACTCTTAAATACAAAGAACAAACAGAGGGTTACTGGAGGGGTTGTGGGAGGGGGATGGGCTAAATGGGTAAGGGGCATTAAGAAACCTACTCCTGAAATCATTGTTGCACTATATGCTAACTAAAATGGATGTAAATTAAAAAATATATTTTAAAAAATAAAAATAAGAAAAAAATCAAGTTTATGCAGTATTGTTAAAAACAAAAACAAAAAAATCAAAAAGTCCCTAGCTTTAAGAGATACTGAAATATTTACAAATTAAACAAAGTGTTGCCTGAGATTTGCTTCAAAAGAATTCAGTGTCAGAGGTTTGGGAAAGGGAGGTGGGGGTATAAACAAAACATGACTGGCTGCTAGATGAAGATTACTGAAGTTGGATGATGAGTACACACAAGGAGATCATTATAATATTCTACTGTGGTATATGTATGAAATTTTCCAAAATTCAAAGTTGAAGAAACCAACTAAAAAATGGTTTTTAAGAAAACTTTTTCAAATGGTTAATTAAAAAAATTTCTCTTTGCATTTCAATCTAAGAATCACAAAGTTACTGGATGACAAGCTTATCATTTCATTTAAAATTTTCATTCCTTAATGACATTTTGATCTGTATCCATTCTTTTTGTTTAAGCCTCTATCTCCTAGACTTTTAGAAGCTAGCTTTTGTCTGTTACAGCAGCCTTGAAATACTAGTCCAAGTGTTGGCAAACTTCAAGCCCTCAGCCTTCTTCTCTATAGACATGAAGCTAAGAATGCTTTTTCATTTTTAAAGGGCTGTGAAAAGTAAAAAAGAATATGTAAAAGCGACAGTATGTAGCCCACAAAGGCTAAAATATTTATTAACCAGTTATGTTTGGGAAGTCATTTCCCATACACAACAAAGAAGCTTTTGCCCATTATGGATACATGGAAGACATTTAACTAGGAAATAACATGACCCTGTCAGAAGCCCAGCATCACAAACTATGAGAAATTTATACCTGAGGGACCTGAAATTCCTATGAACCACAGAAGATTAACGTAAGATCTGTGGGGTTTTTTTTACCATGATGAATCTTTAATACGTATATTGAGCCTCATATAAATTGCGTACATTTTTTAAAAGTTTATTTACATGTTGAGACAGAGACAGAGCGCATGCAGGAGTGTGGAGGAGGAAGGGCAGAGAGAGAGAGAATTGCTGTCAGTGTGGAGCCTGACCCAGGGCTTGATCTCACAAACCATGAGATCATGACCTAAGCTGAAATCCTGAGTCGAACACTTAACTGACTGAGCCACCCAGGCACCCCAAGTTGTGTGCATTAAAAAAAATGTGTATTTATTTTTGAGAGACAGCAAATGGGGAAGGGGAAGAGAGAAATGGAGAGAGAGAATCTGAAGCAGGCTCTGCGAGGTCAGCACAGAGCCTGATGTAGGGCAGAAACACACAAACCATGAGACCATGACCTGAGCTGAAATCAAGAGTCAGATGCTCAACCGACTGGGCCACCCAGGCGCCCCAAGTTGTGTGCATTTTAAATGTATATGAGCTTTTTGATTCATGAAGCATTGAAAAAGGATAAACATCAACAATAAAGCATGCTATATATTTTCCTTACCTTCACCAATATCTAAATATTAGATCCAGTTAAAAACCACTGTTGATGAACATATGATGGTCTCTTCCTTGAAAGCAAAAGCACTTCAAAGCTCAGTCATATCCGGCAGATCACAGACTTAAATAATTTTAAAATTGGAGTGATTATAAGGGTCACCTATTCTAACCTCCTTGGTTTATATATACAGAAAGCAGGTGAAGTGACTTTCACACAGGTAATAAGCTGTACATAAAAAGACCTAGAGAAGCAATTTAAGGAAGTGAACTAGGAGGTTTTTTTTAACGCATATAATGAAGTTACTTTCTTGGTTACATTCAAGTCTATTTTAAGTCTAGTCCCTGAGAAATAAGATTGCACAACGCTCCTCAGCTAAAAACCAACAGGAGATCTTAATTTCCGTTTCCATAGACACAAAAACTGACCCTGACCTCTCTCCACAGAATTATAGCTAGTCATCAAGCCCCATGAGAACCCAAACTATGTTCCCATCCTGTGACTAAGGTTAAAAGGACTACCCCTCCTCCAACTTTCCCCTGAGACATCTGGCAACTTCTGTGCGTATCTGTTTTGATTATGTAGTATGGATCCTTTTGCTAATAGGAACAGAAAATAGAAAAATATGTGAGAAGTGGGTAGAGACAAGAATCTTTTTGAAAACAAATTGATTATATTTCCATTACCAAAACTGTTTCTTTACAATTAGTTACACTCAATTTTTTCCTTTTAGATTTATAAAGACAGCTGATATCTGTAATCCTAACCTTCCTAAGAACATAGTTCTTTATTAGCAATGGGCTATTTCTGTAATTCAGTTTCTATTTCTGCCAACAATGCACAAGGAATTCCCAGGTTTTAATAGTTGTAATCTTCTTTTGATTAGTCCCACTTTGAGTAAGGCTTTTGTGAATTAGGCATGTTTTAAAATTAAGTTTTCAGTAATCTGGCTGTAAAATTAGAAATACATTACTGACCTCACAGGGGTGCCTGTGAGAGTGAAGAAATTACAATGTGACAGAAAAGTAGGAATTATCCTGAAAGAGAAAGAATGCTAATCACTTCCAATTTCACCAAAGTTATTTTGTTTATGAGAGCAATATGATAAAAAATATATTACTTTACACTTAAAAATGATTAATATGTTTTTAGCCACAATTAAAAATAAATTTTTAAAAATTACCTTCCTTTGATAAACAAAATACGGTATATACATATAATGGAACATTATTCACACTTAAAAGGGAAGAAAATTCTTATTTCTTTTTAAAAATTTAAGTTTTAAGTTTTATTATTTTTACTTATTTTTTATTATGTTTTTTAATGTTTCATTTATTTTTGAGAGAGAGAGAAAGAGAGAGAGAGTACAAGCTGGGGAGGGGCAGACAGAGGGAGACACAGACTCCAAAGCAGGCTCCAGGCTCTGAGTTGTCAGCACACAGCCTAACATGGAGCTCGAACTCGTGAACCACGAGATCATGACCTCAGCTGAAGTCGGATGCTCAACCGACTGAGCCACCAAGGCGCCCCCAAATTTTAATTTTTTAAATTCAAGTATAATTAACAGTGTTATAATAGTTTCATGTATACAATACAATGATTCTACAATTCTATACATTACTCAATGTTCACTGGTAAGTGTGTTCTTAATCCCCTTTACCTAATTTCACCCACCTATCCGTGGCAACCACCAGTTTGTTCTCTGTATTTAAGATTCTTTTTTTTGTCTCTTTTTGTTTGTTCTTTTGTTTCTTAAGTTCCACATGTGAGTAAAATCATATAGTATTTGTCTTTCTCTGATTGATTTATTTCAATTAGCATTATACCCTCTAGGTCTGGTCATGTTGTTGCAAATGGCAAGATTTCATTCTTTTTTTCATGGCTGTGTAATATTCCACTGTGTATATACACACAATGTATACACATATATACATACATATATATATTACTTCTTTATATAATATACAGTATATGTATATATACACATACATATTGTACATGTTACTTCTTTATCAATTCATCTATGGAGGGACACCTGGGTTCCTTCCATATTTTGGCTACTATAAATAATGCTACATTAAACAAAGGGGTGCACTCCTCTTTTTCAAATTAGTGCTTTTGTATTCTTTGGGTAAATACCCAGTAGTGGAATTACTGGGTCATATGGTAATTCTATTTTTAATTTTTGGGGGAGCATCCATACTGTTTTCCACAGTAATTGCATTGATTTTCAGTCCTACCAATAGATGGGAAGTGCACAAGGGATCCTTCTTCTTCACATCTAAAAAAAGAAGGAAATTCTGATACATGCTACAACATGGATGAATCTTGAAGACATTATTCTAAGAGAAATAAGACAGATACAAAAGGATAAATATTGTATGGCTCCTCTTTTATGAGGTAGT
Organism: Panthera uncia; assembly: GCF_023721935.1. Classification (NCBI taxonomy): domain Eukaryota; kingdom Metazoa; phylum Chordata; class Mammalia; order Carnivora; family Felidae; genus Panthera; species Panthera uncia. Next base: position 49,862,826 of record NW_026057586.1, on the reverse strand, counting down.
CAAATTAATAGAGTAGAATGGTGGTTACCAGCAACTGGAAGGACTGGAGAATGGCGAGTTATTGTTTAATGGGTATAGTGTTTTAGTTTGGGATGATAAAAAGGTTCTGGAGATGAATAGTAGCTGTGGTTGCATAAAAATGGACTTTATGCTACCGAGGTGTACACTTAAAAATGGCTAAGCCAGTAAATTTTACCACAAGAAAAAATATTACCTTGAAGGTCTCCAATCATCTCAGAATCATGACCTCTGTCTCTTCGTTCAGCTTCTAACACAGCTTGCAGCTGGTAATAGTCCTTGTCCATTTGTGTCTTGGAATTCTCTAAAATTCTATTTCTCTCCTGCAATTCTCTGTTTAAGGACTCTAGCTGACTAATTGACTTACTCATCTCTGTGTGACTCTTCCTTAATCTTACAGCTGTGTCTGATTCTGTCCTAAGTAAGTCATTGGCTTCTTCTAGCTATTAAAAAAAAAAAAAATAGTGAGAGCAAGAAAATAGGTTGTTGACCAAAATACAATCAAATTTACTTTAATTAATTATAATTTTAAACAGCTTAGTTAAAAAACTCACCTGCTTTTGTAACTGTGTCAGCTTCTCATTAGCAAGCTGTGAATTCTGACTTACTTTCTTTAAGTCTTCTAACTGATCCTTTAATGTAGAAACTAGAAAATGAAGAAAAAATGTAGAAATTAGAAAGTTATTATAGAGGAAACATGTAAGTACCTTAAAAAACTATTGTAGCCATAGTCAGCTACAACAGGTCCACTCCCAAAGTCATATTTCATCATGGAAGTACTTATATTTAAATTCAACAAAAAGTACAGCATTGTTTTACAATATAGACTACAACAGATTTGTTTTCAGCCGTGTAATAATTCTTTTTTTTTTTTTTTAATGTTTACTTTTGAGAGAGAGAGAAACAGAGCATGAGCTGGGGAAGGGCAGAGAGAGATGGAGACACAGAATCTGAAGCAGGCTCCAGGCTCTGAGATGTTAGCACACAGCCCAAAACAGGGCTCGAATTCATGAACCGTGAAATCATGACCTGAACCTAAGTCGGACACTCAACTGACTGAGCCACCCAGGTGCCTCAATATTTAAATTCTTTATTCTGTTAATAAGCTCAATCTATTAGTGAAATATAATAAAGCTAGTTCTAGTATTTATTTTTGAATAGCATAAGTCTTTGAATATCTAAAGATCTAAAAAACAGTTCGAAATTCAAAAGTACCAAATGGTCTTAGTGTAGGATAAGCTTTCCTCCCTCCATAGTTTCCCAGTCCTTCTGGTTCTCCTCCCAAGCAACAACTATTATTAATTTCTTGCATATGCTTCGTAAGACAGTGTATGTGTCCATACCCTCATACATAAAAACACACAAAATATATATTTTTTCCACATCTACACACACACTTAAGTATATACAGACAAGCACTCTCATTTTAAACAATACTATTTTTTTCACTTAAAAGCACATCTTAGCCATAATGCTACAATGAATACCTTGTTTATATATCAGTGTGCATGTGCACAAGTGTATACATAAATTAATTCCTAGAAATGAATCACTGGATCAAGGGTATAGAAAGATATTTTAAATGTATTTTTAACACTAATATGAAAAAAACATGAAATTTTAGTTAATAATTCTCAAATTGCTGCTTGTAAGAAATTGCCTAGAGAGCTTATAAAAAATACCAAGGCCCAGGCCACATGTTTAGATCAATTCAATTAGAATTTCAGAGGTTAGGCATGAAATTAGTATTCTTTAAAGCTTCCCAAGAGATTCCAATATGCATACAAGGATGAAAATCACTCTTTTAGCTAAAACAGGACTACTGACTTTAATATGTTATACATTTATCTTGGAACATGGTTAATTAACACATGAGGTGTCCTAGGACTGTGACTTCAAAAATATATCATAGGCCCTAACCTTAAGATACCTCATGACAAAGACCTCAAGTATAGTGTTAGCCAGAAATTTCAGTGTTTTTCAAAAGTAGAAACAGTTTACCTTCATTTTCTACATTTCTCCTCTTCTCATTTTCCTGTTCTACTTTTCTTTGGTACTCATTAATTCTATGCTGTAGCAACATTTTCTCTTTCTCAATCTGAGACACTGTAGACTCTAGGTTTCTTCTTTGATTTCCCTGTAAACATAATGATAAAAGTCACCACTGCAATTAAACTCTTTATTTATTTATAGGAATACTATATTCTTTTAAAATAAAACACACAATGGGGTGCCTGGATGGCTCAGTTGGTTAAGCATCTGACTCTTGATTTTGGCTCAGGCCATGATCTTCCGGTTCGTGAGATTGAGCCCTGTGTCAGACTCTGTGCTGTCAGCTTGGGGTTCTCTCCCTCCTTCCCTCTCTTTCTCTCAAAATAAATAAATAAATTTTAAAAAAAGAAGACTTAAGATGGATTCTTTTTTGTTTCAAAATCAGAAAGTACCTGTAACGACAACTTTCTAAAAATAGAATTAGCTTGCTTTATAGGAAGACTGAGAGAATCCCCTTATTCAAACTAGATATGGAAAATTTTCAGATTTTTAAATCCATGAATATAAAAAACTATGAATCTTATCAGAAAGCTGCTTTATTAGTTTAAGATGACCACACTGCATTCCATTACCAATATTTTGATTTATAATCCTAAATTAAAGATATAAATATGAAAGATAATAATTACACATTTGATAATTAAATGGTGCAAAACTCAAAATGGTACAAAATGCTAGTGTGTGTAGTAAGTTCACTAGTCCCTATGTGTCTCCTTTAGTCCTCTTCCTGTCTCAACAACTTACCTTTTCTAAAATGTTCTATGTATCTACCCACTAATGCATATTTAAAAAGTAATGAAGGAGACACTTACTTTAGAAAATAAAACTGCAGGGGAGGGGAGGGTTAAAGAAAAAAAAAATAGCCAAACCTTCACAAATTAAAAATTTATCTTTTTTTTCTGAGTTACCACTTCCATGCTTTTGAAGCTTCATTTTTTTAAGACTCCACACTGGGAAAATCTCCGTTATAGTGTTTTTCTGGGCTTTCCCATCATTAAGCAAAACTCATGTTTTAAGGACAATGCTGTTAGCTTTAGTAAAATTTGCAGAGATCATCCAAGATCTTTCCAATTCTGAGATTTTATCATTCTAACTTTTAATTCTTTTCATTTTTAAATTTTGATTTCAGGAAGTTGCAAAGATACCACAGAGAGGTTTCTTGTACTCTTCCACTCAGTTTCCCCTAATAGATACATTTTATGTAACATCAGCACAGTAACAAAATCAGGAAATTGATACTGGTATAAGGTATGTATGTTTCTGTTATTTTAGCTTATGTGTAGATTCATGGAACCACCATCGCAATCAAGATACAGAACTGTTCCATTGGCACAAGATCTCCTTCCAGCCAGCCACTACTTAAGAGCTTAGAAGCTGCCCTTCTCCCACCACCCACATTCCTGGCAACCAGTAATAGGTTCTCCATGTGTGTAATTTTGACTTTCTTTGAGAATACATTAATGGAATCACACAGTATGGACCTTTTGGGAATGGCTTTTTACACTCGATATAATGCCCACAAGATCCATCCAAGTTGTTGTATCAATAGTTCATGCCTTTTTGTTGCTGAGTAGTACTCCATGGTATAAATGTATCAAAGTTCGTTCAACCATTCACCTATGGTAGGACATTTTGATTATTTCTAGTTTTTGGCATTACAAATAAGGCTATTATGAACAGCAGTATACAGGTTTTTTAAGGATATAAGTTTTGTTTTGTTTTCTCCCTAGGATAAATGCCCACAAGTGCAATTGCTGGGTCGCCTGGTAGATGCATGCTTAGTATTTTAGGAAACTGCAACAGTATTTTCCAGATTGGCTGTACAATTTTAAATTCCCATTTGCAATGCATGAGTGATAGTTTTTCTATATTCTTGCCAGTTTTGGTATTGATGCTATTTTTTATTTTACTTGCTCAAATGATTATAAAGTGATTTCTCATGGTGGTTTTAATTTGCATTTCCCTTATGACTAATGATATTGAGCATCTCTTCATATGTTTGTCATTCACTCTGATGAATGACATGTCTTCTGCCAATTTTCAAATGGGATTATTTGTTTATTCAACTGCTGAGCTTTAGAGTTCTTTATTCTAGATAGAGTCCTTTGTGATGTACATAGTTTGCAAATATTTTTTTCCCAATCTATTTCTTGTCATTTCATCCTCTTATCACGTTCTTTCACAGAACAAATATTGTTAATTCTCATGAAGTCCAAATTGTTGAATACTTTTCCTCATGTGGATCATGTTTGTGGTGTCATGTCTAAGAACTTTTCACCAAGCTGTAGATCCCTAGGGTTTTCACTTATTTTTTTTTTCCTAAAAGTTTTATATTTTCATGTTTACCTTTAAATATGACCCATCTTGAATTAATTTTTGCATAAAGTATGAGACTTAAGTTGAGGTTCATGTCTTGGTCTATGAATATCTAATTGCTCCAGCACCACTTGTTAAAAAACTCTTTCCTCCATTAAATTGCTTTTGCACCTTTGTAAAAAAATCAGTTGGCTGTAAATGAGAGACACTGATTTATGATTTTCTTCGTAGTACTGTCTTTGTTAGATTTTGTCATCTGGGTAATTCTAGTCTCATAAAACTCACTGGGGAATGTTCCCTTCTCTTATATTTTCTGGAAGAGATAGTGTAGAATTGGTATTAATTCTTTTTAAAACATTTGGTGGAACTCTCTAGTAAAACCACCTGGTCCTGGAAGATTACTTTTTGGGAAACTTTTAAATTATGAATTCACTTTAATAGTTATAGAGGACTATTCAACTAATCTATTTCACATTGTGTGAGTTGTGGTAATTTGTATTTTTGGCAGAATTATTACATTCCACCTAGATTTCACACTTACATGTTTAGAATTGTTTATAGTATTCCTTTATGATCCTTTTGGTATCTGGAGGGACTATAGTGATATGCTTGCCCTGTTTTATTCCTGATACTGATCATTTGTGTCCTCTTTTTCCTTTATCAATCTTGCTAAAGGTCTGTCAATTTTCCAAATAGCTGGCTTTCTGTTTTCATTGATTTTCTCTATTGTTTTTCTATTTTCAATTCCACTGATCTCTACTCTTATCTTTATTTCTCTTCCCTTCTTTTTGCTTTGATTTTACTCTTCTAAGTTCTTGAGGTAGGTGCTTAGATGACTGATTTGAGATTTTTCGTCTTTTCTAATGTATGCCTTTACTGCATAAATTTACCTTAGAACACTATGTTAGCTGCATCCCACAAATTTTGATGTTTTATTTTCATTTTCACTGTTCAAATTTTTTTTTAAAGATGAAGAGCCATAACTTATTTTATTATTGTATAGTTGACACACAACTATTAGTTTTTCAGGTGTACAGCACAGTGATATGACAGTTCTATACATTACTCCATGCCTCACCATGTAAGTATAGTCACCATACAATGTTATTACAATATTACTGACTATATTTCCTATGCTGTGCATTTCATCTCCATGATTTTGTAACTAGAAGTTTGCACCTCTTAACCCTCTTCACCAATTTTACCCATATCACCAGCAACCATCAGTTTGTTCTCTGTATTTGAGTCTGTTTTTTTGTTTGTTTTCCAGATTCCATATATAAGTGAAATTATATGGTAACTGTCTTTCTCTGCCTGTCTTATTTCACTTAGCATATAACCCTCTGGGCCCATATAGGTTGTTGCAAATGGCAAGATTTCATTTTTTTTTTAATAAGAGCCATAACTCTAATGTAATGAGATGTAATTAACATTCCAACATAACCTTTCATTCCCGTTTAGAAGTATTCTTTGACCTATGGATTAGTTAGAACTGTGTTGTTTAGTTTCCATATGTTTGCAGAATTGCTTGATATATTAGTCATTCTAGTTTGATTACATTTTGGTCAGAGAACACATTCTGTATAATTTTAATTTTTTTTTTTTTTTGCAGAAGTTTGCTCAGGATATGGTCTATGTTGGTATGTATTCCTTGAATGCTTGCAAAGAATGTATATTTTACTGTTATCAGGCAGAGGATTCTACAAATGTTAAACATATCTTGTTGGTTGATGGTGTGGTTGAGCTTTCCTATAGGTTTGTGGATTCTCTGTCTAGACAGTGATAGATACTGAAGTCTCCAGTGATAATAATGGATCTGTCTATTCATCTTTTCAGTTTTATTGGCTTTTACTTCACATATTTTGTAGGTCTATTTGGCAGATACAAATTTATGAATATTATTATTTTCTTAGTGGACCGATCTTAAACTTAGCATACTTGAATTTTACCTGTTTTTTAGAAATGAAATACCCAAAGCTGAGGATTTGCAAAATGGATTTCTTAAAGAGACTTAAATAAATAGTGCTAATTATACACTGACCAATGGCAAGTTGGCAAAATATTATACATACATGCATAACATGTGTATGTATTACATAAATATGCATATACAAAGCTACAAATGAAAAAAAAACTGACAGATACTATTCCTCAAGAGAAAATTAAGATAGCACAAAAACCACCAGAAAGATTAACTAAAAAAACAAACAAAAAAACCCCAAAAACAAAACAACAACAACAAAGGAAGTGATCAATAAGAAGGCCATAGAAAGTATATTTCTTTGAAGGGTACTCTTTATACACAGAGTAGAAAGATATCTATAAGCTTATCAAAAGGAATGACAATGTATTATATATTTGCAAACAAACATCTGAATCATGAAATTTTTCCTTAGTAACAAAAACTTCTTGCTAGGTGACCATAGAAAACATGAATGATTCTAAAATCAATATATTACTCATTTGATCACATAAACTTATGTTAATGTCAGTCCTTTTTAAATTGTATTCTTTCCTCCTTCCTATTTGTCAGCCTCTTTCTGATGTAGTTCGGATCCCATTTGATTCTCTTTTCCTTTCTCACTTTTTAAATGTTAAGTAAGAACAATTGAAATGAAATTTATGTACTAAAATTTCAACATGGTTCTAGCATAAAACTACACAAAGGAAACTGAAGTTTAATCTAATCTGTATCACTTGAACCTACAGCTCCAAAGTGAGGCTTTCATCATAGTTCTCTGACTTTGTTCTGTATTTAAACCTATAAAGTTCCAATGCAATTTTCTTAGAAAACAAAACAATCTGAAAGAGGAAAAACTCTCAAACAGGGAAACTTCTGATTAGAAAACAAAAGTACCTCTTCATCCAATTCTTTCATTATCTTGTCTAGTTTTATGTTTGAAGTTCTGTAAAAACAAAAGCAATATAGATTAGAAATATGTTTATCTTTTTATTGCTCAGGGGTGCAACACCACATTCTTTACTTTTCCGTTTAACTAAGATGTCTTAACTGTTTTTGTGCTGTGGATCCCCTTTGGCACTCTGGTAAAGCCTGTGGGTTTTTCTCAGAATAATATATTTTAAAGCAAAAAAGGATTTAAAAAAGCCAAAAATATATTAAATATAGTCTTTTTTAAAAAAATGTGTTTCAAGAATATGTGTGGCTTCTTTATTAATATATTAAATCACAAGATCTAGCAGCAGTAATTTCAAAGTAGTGATGAGCACAAATGATAAACTATAATAAATAAAAATATTTGTAGTATCTATTAGTAATAAAAAAATTTAGCTACTGCTAATAGATGTAGATAACTGCTTTTGTTCATAGTGGAAGGAAATGTTGAATATCAGTTATAAGTTAGGGAAAATACTTTTTCTCATCCAAGTTTAAGGACCTTGAATTCATCCATGGACCCTTTGTGGGAGGGACCCTATGGATTCCAGGTTAAGGATCCCTGAACTTCCTAATGCAATACTTGCTAATAAACAAAAATTAGCCACTTAACCTTTATACAAGATTACATAGTGAAGAGAAAGGTGGCATATATGGATCAGTAAATATACCACTTAACAAGTAAGGTGAAAAGTTGAGATAAACTAAGAGTGTATTATCTCCATCACATTTTGTTTTCTTTGGCTCTGAACAGAATTCTGAGCTTCAAATCTGCATATGCAATGTTTCACATGTATGTTTCATCAAATACATCACTCAGCCCAAAATGTTACTCCCTCTGCTCCACACCCTTACCTATAATATTAATTTCTTCCTACTGTAAGTGTCCCTAAGAAAGGACATGACCTAGGAACCATCCTTGACTCAACTTCCTCCCTCATTCCCATTTAGTTGAATAAATGTCAAGTGCTGCCAACTAACTAGAGTGTTCTTTTTAAAAAGCAAATTTGATCAATTTTTTAAGCTTAATAACTTTCAATGTTTTTCCATCATCTTAGGATAAGTTCCAAATTTCTTAGCTTGTTAAAAACAGAGTCCACCAAGATCTACATTCTGTTTATCTTTCCACCCCCATTCCTCTCCTCTAACATTTTCCTTATCATTACAGACCACTTTGGCCATTCCTATTACTTCCTCAAATTGATTTCCATTGCCACTATCATTAGTTTAATTTTGGATGTAGAAACTTCTCAACATTTATGCATTTCCATATTTTATACTTAGAAATTCCTTCCAAATCCTGAGATCAGTTAATTATTTCCTAATATGTAAGTGCTTTTCTGAAAAAAGTTTGCACTATATACTAATGTATTTAGTCTATCAGGAATGGTATGCAATAAGAGTTTTACTTGTTTCCTCTTTGGCCCAATCACAAAAATGCCAGTTTTCCAATTCCATTTGTTGAATGTTACCTATTATTGAATGTGTTACTTATTTAATTTATTCAATAGTATCCACAAAAAATATCAAGTTATTGTTTTAGTTAATAAGTAACTCAGCATTGTGCCAGGTTATTTTAAATAATATTCATCATTACATATTTCATAAATATACAGGCTCTTATTAGATTTAGTGAATTTTAATATTTAACATTTACATTTTAAAAAGCACCTCATTTAATGTAATCTAATTTGCCTTTTCAGTCAGCTAATTAAAATGGGAGGAAAAAAGTAATAAATCAAGCACTAAGTGAATCGGCACTATAGTTTTTTAATAAAGACTTCCAGGAACAAATACACTTTATCCTGAGGACAATATGTCTATAACTAATGCCAACATAAATATTACTTTCCAATTCTAGGCAAGACATTCTTCATTGAATGTACATAAGCAGTAACCGTATATCGCCATCTTATTTCTGATTAATTTTCAACTGTTTTATAGAAGGCAAGTTTTAAAAAAAGTATTTGCTGTACAACCTTTAATGTTAAAAACATACAAAGTATATTCTCACCTGCACTTCTGCTCCATTTCATCTTTTAATTGCATTTCATTATGCAGTTGTTCTTCCAGCTTATAAATTGTTTTTTGCAAATTTTCCTGCTTTAATCAAAAACAAAACAAAACTCATCCTACTAAGAATATTCATAGAGAACTTAAAAATAACAAGTTTATGTTATTCTATACCTACTCAAGAATAAATTATTTGGTTCAATCTTACCCCTTTCCTTTCAATCTGAATTTATTATTAATTTAATAAGCATTTTTTCAACACCTACAAATATGTCAGGCACTTTGGTAGACATTAGTAATACAAAAAATTAAAAAGATTTGGTCCCTGTGCTTATGAAGCTAAGAGTTAAACAGAAAGGCACAGAGGAATAGGAGGGTGAAAAGAACCTACAATAATCCAAAGACATACACACAAATATTACAATATAATGTAGTGATGATAAAGTTATTTATGAGGTGTTCCAAAGGAGGGAAGAGGTCATGTCTAATTCTGCCACAAAAATGTAATGTTTGAAATGAGACTTAAAATATGAGAGATATTTACTAAGCAGAAAAGGTGGTAGAAGAAAGGCATTTTAGCCAGAATGAATGAGTCCAAAAGTAGAGAGGTGAAAGAAAACATGATATATTTTGGAAATGGAAAGAAATCAAATATAGGCAGAGCCCAGAACAGAGAGAATGAGTCACATAAAATCTGAAAAGGTGAGTGAGGCCATGATTCTTGTATGCAAAAATAGGAGTTAGAGACTTTAACCTATAAGCATTTTAAAAAGGGAAACAATATAGTATCTGCATTTTACTTTAGAGAGACAGAGAGAATGCAAGTGGGGGAGAGGAGCAGGGGGAGGGGGACAGAGAGAGACGGTGGGGGGGAAGACAGAGAGAGAGAGAGAGAGAGAAATAGAGAGAGAATCTCAAGTAGGCTCTACGTTGAGCATAGGGCTCAATCCCACAACCTTAGGGCCATGACCTTAGCTGAAATCAAAAGCTGGACACCCAACTGACAGAGTCACCTAGGCAACATTATTATTATTATTATTATTATTATTATTATTAGTTTCTGCATTTTAGAAATGCCACTTCAGTAACAATAAAGTGAAAAGAATAGAGGGAAGAGAAATTCTACTCAAAGTAACCAGTTAACAGGCTTTTGAGACAGTTCAAGCAAAAAAGCATATAGGTTTGATATGAGGCAGAGGCTGTAGGAATGAAGAGGAGGAAATGGATAACTGTGTCATTGAGAAGGCAGAATTAACCTAATAACTGATTAGAAATAAGAGACAAAAAAGTACAGCATAGGGAATAGTCAATAACATAATAACATGTATGATGACAGTTGGTAACTACACTTATTATAGTGAGCATCGAGTAATGTATAGAATTGTCAAGTCACTATATTGTACACCTGAAACTAATGTATCATTGTATGTCAACTGTACTTCAATAATACAGATTTTTTAAAAATCAAAGTGGGATGGGGCACCTGGGTGGCTCAGTTGGTTAAGCATCTGACTTCGGCTCAGGTCATGATCTCATGGTTCATGAGTTCAAGCCCCAGATTACGCTTTCTGCTGTCAGCACAGAGCTTCCTTTGGATGCTCTCTCCCCCTCTCTCTCTGCCCCTCCTCTGTTCATTCTCCCTCTGTCTCAAAAATAAACGTTTTTTAAAACTAATTAAAAAATTAAAAAGTGGGATTCTGAAAAAAAATGTCAACAGAAGAAAGAAAGAAAGAAAGAAAGAAAGAAAGAAAGAAAGAAAAGAAAGAGAGACAGAGAAAGAACAGAGTACCATTACAAAAGATATGGAACACATAAGAGCTGCTTGGGAGGGGACAGAGAGAGGATGAGTTTAGCTCTGGCATAGGATGAAGTGCTTGTGCCTGACAGAAGGACAGGAAAGGAAATCCAATCAGAGAGAGAGAGAGAGAGAGAGAGAAGAGAGAGAGAGGAAGAGGCGAGGAGAGAGAAAAGAGACAGACAGACAGACAAGAGAGATACAGCTTTGGAGTTCAGAGGAGCAAGCTGCACACACATGAGATTACCTACAAAAAATGAGCAGAGAGCCAAGATCAGAATCATCCTGAGAAACATTTAATAATTAAAGGGGAGGGAGAGAAGAAGAGGAGAGAAGAGGAGAAGGGGGAAGAGATCCTGCCAAAGGGATGGAAAATAAAATCTACAGAGGTGGGAAGAAAAAAAGAAAGAAGGGGAACATGAAAGGTTTACAAAAGTTCATAGAAGGAGGAACTGATTAATCAGTGTCATTTGCAGCAAAAAAGAAAAATAAGATAGGAATGAAAATTATTCATTATATTTGTCAGTTGCAAAGCTGTTCATTAGCATTTGCTGGAAGGCTTTCAAGGAAGAGTTGAAAATTACATCAGCTGACTTTTGTATTTAGCTGTTAACAGATATAGTAGGCACATCAAATTTTTCTTCTTCCCCTGTGATCTTTCTTACCAGAGCAAAAGATAAAAGGTAGCAGCAGCCACTGACAGAAACTTCTGGCAATCACCATTGAACAAGATCAGCCCAAAGAAAACACAATTCCACTAAATATTCTTTGAAGCCCGATGTATCACTAATCCCACAGATAAGTAATACATGAGAGCTGGGTTACAGCAGCTCCTTATTGTCACATTCCCTAGGTCAAAGATTCTTTAAAGATTTCTGAGCCCTTGTTAACTATGTAACTTGAATAGCTCTAATAGGATGAGAATTTAAAAGACATAGATGGTCAAAACAGCTAACAGGTACTCACACAGTTCACTCTCCCTTTTTCCACTTTCCCTTCACATCACCTGTTCAATCTTATATTTAAGAGTAAATATATTAAGAAGCAAGAGAATTACATCAGCTTTTAAAACATGATTGCTACTTACACTCCCCTCCTCAGTTAATAATATGTAGGCCACAATACACAGAGTTCAAAGAACTCTCCAAGGATGGCCAAATAATTATTTCTAACATATTTTTTTAAGTAAGCTCTATGCCCAACATGGGGCTTGACCTCAAGACCCCAAGATTGAGAGTCTCATGCTCTACCAACTGAGCCAACCAGGTGCCCCAACTGTTTTTAGTATTTTTAAGAAAAGTCCTGGTCAACTCTAAAGGACCTTCTCAAATCTAAGTAAGATTTTTTAACCTCTGTCCCATGAACATGAGCTATATGGACAATAAAAAGGACTCCTGTCTCTAATAATTACTTATAACAGTAATTTTCAGTGGACAAATTAGATGGTGCTGACTATACTGGTTATTCTCCCATTTGCTTTCTCTCTTTTCTAGCCATGAAATCCATGCTCCTTGAAATCAATCCTTCCTTTGGCTTGAAATCTATAGACCGCATTACCTGGGTTTACTGTCCTACTTTAATAAATGGGAGACACCAGTAGGAAATCAAAAGGTGGGGATAATGAAAGTATTCATTCTCCCCACCTTTTTATTGCCTTACTGTGGTGATAGCAGTGTTCTACATTCTATGTTCCTCTTTGATGATGCTAGGTTTTTCTGAACTATGGCAACAATACCTGTCTCTCCCTGTCCTTTCAAACTAGGGACAATAGTTTCCCACTATTGTTGATCAGTGGGTATTTTCACAGCCTTTATTTATTGCTCCTCTTGACCCTGCTCATGGCACTGTAAATAGTCCTTTCACTAAACTCTCTTTTAATGAACGAACAAAATGTAGTGTATACACAGAATGTGATATGTTCAGCCTTAAAAAGGAATCAAATTCTGAAACATGTTACAACATGGAGAAACCATGGCTAAGTGAAATAACCCAATCACAAAAAGTTAAATATTGTACGATTCCACTTACATGAGGTGTCTAGAATAGTCAAATTCATAGAGACAGAGAAAGTAGGATAGTGATTACTCAGGGCTGGGGGTAGTGGAATAAAGAGTTTAATGTGCACAAAGTTTTAGTTTGGGATGAAGAAAATTCTGGAGATAGATGGTGGTAGAAAACAATGTGAAGGTGGTTTTTTTTTTTTAATGTTTTTGAATTTATTTTTGAGAGAGACAGAGCACAAGTGGGAGAGGGGCAGAGAGAGAGGGAGACACAGAATCCAAAGCAGGCTCCAGGCTCTGAGCTATCAGCACAGAGCCTGACATGGAGCTTGAACCCACAAACCGTAAGAGCATGACCTAAGCCGAAGTCAGACGCTTAACCGACTGAACCACCCAGGCGCCCCCATTACCACAGAACTATACACCTAAAAATGGCTAAAATGGTAAATTTTATGTTATGTATATTTCATCATATATACAACACTCTCTTTAGTTAAGTCTTTTGTTTATGTTACCTGTTTTCTTCTCAAGACCCGTACTGATACCTTGATTTACCATAAATTCCTAATTCTAAAGATCAGAAAGACTGCCACTGTCAATTTGTGTAGCAATTTATAGTTAATTAATTATCTCCACATAAAATATCCCATTTGATATTCAGGCAAGAAATCAAATTGGAAGGAGATAGTAGGTTAAAAAATACTATCAAAATTTAAGTTCACTACACAATCAAAAGAAATATGTTTACTTACTTAATGTGTACTTAATATCATGCACACAAAACACACTGTCCACAAAATAACTTTTTAAAAAATATGACAAAAATACATACCAAGCTTTTATCCACATTGGGGCTACTTCGGTTATCATTAGGATTTGCTGAAGATAAGTATCTGAGAGAAAAAGAGTTTTTAGAACTAAAAGAACCAAAAACCTCTTCAATATTCAATAACCAGTAACATATACTACACACTTATTTTTTGCTTTAGTATTGTGCTTGTTCTGCTTTTGAAAAATTGAGTACAAGTTCATGACTCTTTATTTTATATAAAGATTTTATATAAAGATACATATGTATAAAAGTGATACATACATTAAATAAAACCCCCAGTTAGCTCGGAGCAGCACTCTGTAATCATATACCTTACTATCCCTGCAGCCACACATATGACTATTCATACCAAGTAGGATAAATAAAAACTATAAATAGTCTCGAGTTAGTTCAGATTAGGTTTTCGGCCATGAGAGCAGGCTATGGCAGCTTTTGCCACCAAACAAATCACTAAAGTATTTAGAGTTTTTAGAGCTTTTTGCAATAGGGATTGGGGATAAGGAATTGTTGATTTCTACAGAAATGTGCACAGCTTTTCTCTCTGCCCCAAATTACTCTTCAGCCAAGAATGATATTGCCTTTATGGGCAAAAAAGAGTTTTTGCCTAAATAGTTAACATAACCTAAGTTCTGGTGATGTCCTGCTAACCTTTTGAGACTCCAAGGCTTTATATTCACTATAAAGGTAGGTAACATATAAGATAGTAGTGATCTTTAGAAGTCTTTAGATATCTTATGAGATTATTAAACACATCTAAATAGATCATATGAAAAAGATTTCTAAGCTCTCAAATGTTATATAAAGGGAAGGTACTACTGCTGCCTTTTCTACTGCTTCTGCTACTTCCTCTACCATGCTACAACTACCACTATTAATACTTCTACCATCACCACCACTATAGTTGCCACCGTGGTCAATCAGTAGAACACTCTCAAAAAGATATCAAATAGCTCCATATACTTCCTAGCTGTTTTAGGGCAACTGATAATGCACTACATATTCACTACTAGTAAAAAACAGAAGATAAGTTCCTTTAACAGTGTTCTAAAAAAAAAAAAAAAGGAAAATATGCCATTTTTATGTTTTCCTTGGAAAATTATTCAGATCAACTAGAGAATAAAATAATCAGAAGACAGTTTTTAGGCACTGTGTAGCAGGTTTGTAGAATAAAGGTCTCATGTAACAAATGACAAATTCTAGATGTAGTACAATTTCATTCCATTAACTACTGTCTCAGAAATTCAGTGTGAGATTCCACATTATGTGATGTAAATAAAAGCATATGGCAATGCCAGTAGAATCTGAATTAGATAGGAAATCAGACCATTTTCTAAGAGATCTTCTAAATTTTAATATGCTACATAAATTGAAGTTAATATTTAGCCTCTGCAAAGTTAATAATATAACTTTCTCAAAATGCAGCACTGGAAATTAAGGACACCAAATGTAGGCATCCATTCATTCTTTCACTCCACCCCCCACCCCCCCCAAAGTCCTTTTGTATATTACATCGTTGCTTTCATATAGAATCTGGTCATTTAGATAGCTCTTTACGAGAGGTTTTAGATTATTACAAATGTAGCTAGAAGTTTAACCTTTAGACTATTAACAATCTTTGTTCATTTCGCTGTATTTCAGCAATAAAGATCTCTACCCTTGGTAACTGAAAGTATGTTTGGATTTCAGGAGTAAGAATTTCAGAAGTTTTCTATTTCATGCCAATAATTCAAATTATACTTACATTTTATACTAAGGCTAATCAGTATTTTGCTGATTCTTTAAGATCAACCACACCTTCAACCATATTATAAACAATTACTAAACAACACTATATTATGCAATAAGGTGGTGGTACTGAAGAACAGAGTACAATTTCTATTTTTGAGAAACTCAGAAATTAGTTTGGAATATGCAACATATGGATGCCAGGAAAAACTAGAGAAAATAATCATGTAACAATTTACTACAAATAGTATGTATAATGTTTATTTAATTCAAGATTACTTTCATATCAATAAACCTAAAAAAAGTGATTAACTGATATAACTACATAAAATCCAAAAACACTGGGGGGGGGGTGTTTATATCAATAGTACAACTGATCAGAAAGCAAGCCAGAGGATAAGTGATAAAAAGTACAAAAATATAGACAGACAGGAAGACAGAAAGAAAGAACTCTTTAGCAAAAACCACTCTGAAAAACTTGTCTGTGCATTTTTTTTTCCTCTGTGTATTTCAATATAAAATAGCTACAATATCATATTCACGAATATTGTGGGAAAAGGATTAAAATACTGGACTTTTCTTAGAATCAAAGTCAAGTACTACCTGCCTGGTCTGGTTGGTGATACAACAAAAAGTGTTCAGTACTATCTTACAGTTGTATTATTGGAGAAATCTCATAAGGCAGGACTAATCTGCCTTCCTGTTTTCTAAACTTGGCCTGAATAGGGTCTTATAAAAAAGTTTTGACTAAAATGACAAAATGCTACACTTGAAAATATATCCATTTCCTCATTAGTGTATGAGCATCTTAAGAGAAGGTACTAATAACTGTATCTTATTCATCTTTCTCCCTGCGTGCTTATTCATCTTTGTCTCCCTACCTGACAAAAAATAAGTTGGCAAATATGTTTGTTTGAATGAATGAATGAATGCTCAACATACTGAAATTATGTTAAATGTTTAATTTGTTTCTCATATCCATTTGAAGACTAAAGCTAACATTAGCTCATAGTAATAACAGCTAACAGTGAGTGCTTATTCCATGCAAAACATTGTTCTGTTCTACTGTATTGATATAATGAACCCTTACAATAATCCTATGAGACAAGTATCATCGCCATCATCATCATCATCATCATCATCCCTATTTTTGAGAAAATGGAAGCACAAAAGGTTGAAGTTATTTGCCCAAGGTCACAAGGTCTAAATGCTGTAAGATATGGTGAATTCATTTAGTGGTTTCTGGGGAGGGATCACTTAATTTTTGAATTACTAAAGCTTACAGGCCTTTGTAACATCAATATAGTGATGATAATGCTAGAAAACTATATGTTCTTCCAAAGTGTATTATAAAACCAGAATTCTTTGGATAACAAGATTAACTAAAATATAAGTATTAATAGAATCTTTTAACTTATTAATTGCTGTAACTTTTTTTTTTTTTAATGTTTATTTATTTTTGAGACAGAGAGAGACAGAGCATGAACGGGGGAGGGTCAGAGAGAGGGAGACACAGAATCTGAAACAGGCTCCAGGTCTGAGCTGTCAGCACAGAGCCCGACGCGGGGCTGGAACTCACGGACCGCGAGATCATGACCTGAGCCGAAGTCGGCCGCTTAACCGACTGAGCCACCCAGGCGCCCCAATTGCTGTAACTTTAACACATATATAGTGCATCATTCAGTAAATGATTTCTGAAACACAATATCCTGATCATGGATGAGTCTAAAAGAAATGAAATATGGAATAATACAAGTATCATACATCACTGAAAAATGGCATATTAAGATATCTCTTCATATACCATTAAATGTTCTTAAAGTGACTTTGAGATATCCCTAATAATAGACTACAAAATTAGTACTTACCCCTAAAATCAATGTTTAGCATACTTACCTACGATTGCTATAATACGTAAATCCTACAAAAGGTAACTGATTGCCAACAAAAGCTTTAGGTATAGGGAATGTTTCTTCATCTCCTTTATCTTCTTCCAAGTCATCAAAATTACTTGTATCAATGTCGCTACTTAAATCAGGTACAACTGGCGCTACAGCTAAAAATGGAAACAAAATTAGTAGTTTACTTCAAATTTAATATAAAAATAAAGTGAAGCAAAGATTCCATACCAACTACTAAGTTTCTTACATACAAATAAGTTGCAAACCAAATTCCAAATGGGTTGAATCCTATTTCACCCAATTTTATTAGGGCTATTAATCAACTGATATTGACCATTACAATTCTATGAAACAATTATCTCCTATAATTATCATCTATACTTCAAGTTTAATTTGAATATTGCAAGTATAAAGGTTTTAGAATATACCATAATATAAATATGCAAAAACAGTCAGGACTCTACAAAAGACTTTGCAAAAACCACAGCATAATAAATTGTACTCAAAACTGATTGATTTCAAATGAAATATTCTGTTAATCTGCTCTGTAACAAACTAGAAATCAAGGTTACCTACCTCTTAGTAGTCCTGGATATAACATTTGGTACTGAAATATATTTATTAATCTAGAATTTAGATGGTTAGTATCCACCCCTCCCCCCAACTCAATATCTCTATAAGACTAAGTCACAAGGAGCAATGTATTTTGAATTTTATTTTCAGTCTAGCTACCTTCCCTGAATCAAGTCATTAAATGATGACTCCATGAGGTATTTATGAAATGGCTGTTAGGAAAAGAGGGTAGAGATACAAAACATGTACACAGAATCTTCGAGAGTTATAAATGTGATGGAGAGCAAGACTCATAAAAATTTTAAGTTTATTTATTTTGAGAGACAGAGAGAGAGCGTGTGCTCGTGCACTCAAGTGGGGGAGGGGCAAAGAGATAGAATCCCAAACAGTCTGCATACCCGCAGCACAGATACCAACATGGGGCTCAAACCCAGGATCTGTGAGATCATGACCTGAACTGAAACCAAGAGTCAGACACTCAGCCAACAAAGCCACCCAGGCCCCTCATTTAATAAGTATATACGGCAATGCTTAAATCGTCATAATATGGGAGAAAATAACATGAAACTAATATTACAACTATTTTATTTTGGAACTTGAATAGGCTACAGAGAATACACCTAAAAATACATTTTAGAGAAAAAGCTTTTTAAAGATACAGTAGTATTAATAAAACATTATGGAAATATCAACTAAACATTGAATAATTATTTTAGATATAATCATCTCATGTTTCTTTAAAAAAGATGAAGATGAGCAACAAAAAATAATTGACCTGGTTTCACAGTCTTAATCTTTTATATAAAGGAATCATTTTTCTAATGAATCATCTGGGTATTCCAGGCAAGAAATAACTATTGATGCGCATCACAGATACAGTGAAATATCTGATGAATCTGAGAATGAAACATATTTAACCCTAAGAAGCTATAATATTAACTAAAAATGAATGAGAAAAGACCTTTTCCACCATTCTCTCTTCTTAACGACCAGGAGAACTGCAGTCCTGACTAGACAATTCTAGCTTCCTAATACTACTAACTGCCTAATTTGTAAAATGAAGTGGGAGGAAAGTTGCTTCTTCTTATAAAGTATGTAAGCCAATTATGGTCTTGGCATAAATTGTACTTTTAAACAGTGGTTCCCATTTTTAAAACAACTTTGCCTCCCTCTGGGACATTTGGCAATGACTGAGCTCTTATAACTGAGGGAGGTATGCTCCTGGCATCTAGTGGGTAGAGACCAGGGAACCACTAAACATCCAAGAAAGTTCAGGGTAAGCCACACACAAAAAGACTTATCTGGTCTAGTGTTGAGGCTAAAAACCCTACTTGAAAATTATCATATAAGAATGATTTTAAAAGGAAGCAGAGCATGCTTGGTGATTTTTTTCTTGCTATTTCAGATGTATTTAGTCTTTTCATAGATAACACAGTAGGGGCACCTCGGTGACTCAGTTAAGTGCCTTACTCTTGATTTTGGTTCAGGTTGTGATCTCATGCTCATGAGACTGAGCCCTGTATCAGGCTCCGCACTGAGGGTGGAGCCTGCTTAAGATTCTCTCTCTTGTTCCCTCTGTCCTTATCCCCTGCTCACATGTGCTCTCTCTCAAACATTAATAAATAAATAAGGAAATACAGATAACATGCCATTTCAGAACAGTTTTAAAATGGGACAAATTCTGTTTAAATTTTGAGGTACAAGTAGGGGAAATCCTGGGAGAATTATAAAAGTAATATTTCTTCTGCTTTTAAAGTACAACATTTAGGCTTTATAGATACCATATAATCACATCAGAACTAATAAATAAGAGTAAGTATAAAGATAGCTTTACAGAATTACCATTGATATATACAGTAGTCTATTTATAAAAATTTACCTTTCAATAAATAACTGGGAATATAGGAACCATGTTCTATAAGAAAGAATCCAGGTGACGCCATAAAAACATGGCAGAGTAAGGAACTCTAAGAAGCTACCTTTCCACTGAAATAACTATTATGCAGGCAAAAACTATCATAAGCAAGTTTTTCATAACTCTGAAATCTAAGAAAAGACTTGCAACAAGCAGGGGAATGTTTAATGAAGAGAGAAGCTAGTAAATGTTGGCATTCCAGGAACTGTAACTGGCTGACCAATGAGATAATAATGGAAAAGGAACTTCGGGGATCACACATGACAAAGAATACAGACTTTGTAAAAATAGTCTGGAAAAGTCACTAAACAAATGGATGACTGAAGCCCACAGCAAGCAATAATAGCAAACCTGGAAGGGGAGAAATCGGATTTCCAGAGTTTATAACACTGTAATATTTAGTATGTCCAGTTTTTAATAAAAAATTACAAAGCATATTAAGAAACAGAAAAAGTAAGGCCTATTCACAGAAAATGACAGAAAAATCTCTGAGGAAACCCAGGTATTAGATTTATTAAACAAAGACTTTAAATAAATTGCCTTAAATGTGCTCAAGGAAACCATGGACAAAAACTAAATGAGGAGTATGATATCTTAACAAATAGAACATACCAAAAAGGAAAAAGAGGGAACCAAATAGAAATTCTGGTACTGAAAAGTACAATAGCTAAAAGTAAAAATGTACAAGGGTTCAACAGCAGATTTGAGGAGGCAGAGGAACCAGTGAACTTAAAGATAGGACCACTGAAATTATCAAGTAAAGGAAAAGAAGCAAACAATGAAAAAGTCAACTTTTGGGACACCATAAATCATACCAACATATACATTAGGAAAGTCCCAGGGAAGTAGAGAAAGGGGCAGAAAGAATATTTAAAGAAATAATGGCTCCAAACTAACCAACTGATGAAATTTAAGAATCTATACATTTAAGAACTCAATGAACTCCAAGTAAGAAATTCAGATCCACACCATGACATGTTATAATAAACTTTGAAAAGACAAAGAATCTTGAAAACAACAGAAAACCGACTTATCGTGCATCAGAAATCCTCAATAAGATCAAGAGCCTATTTCTAAGCAAAAACTTTGAAGGTCAGAAGGCAGTGGAATGACATATTTAAAGTGCTGAAAGAAAACAACAGTCAAGCAAGAATTCTATATCCAGCAAAATTATCTTCAAAAATGCAGGGAAATTAAGATATCCCCAGATAAAAGAAAGAGGAGTTTGTTGCTAGTAAACCTGTTTGGCAAGAAATGTTAGAGTTTTTAAGGTTTAAATGAAAGGACACTAGACACTAACCCAAACCTTTACAAAGAAATAAAGAAATAAAAGTAACTACACTGATAAATGTCAGAGCCAGCTTTATATATTTTTGTTATATAATCCACTTAAAAAAAAATAAACCCACTTATCCCCCTATATGACTTAAAATAAAATGGGTAAAATAATTATAAATTTATGTTAATAAGCACAGAATATATACAGATACAATTTGTGACAACAACACAGAAGAAAATAGATCTGTATAAAAGCAATTTTTGTATGCTTCTGACAGTAAACTGTATCAATTCAACCTAGACTGTTATCAGTTTAGGATGTTAAATATAATCCCCAGGATGATGACAATAAGAAAATGACAATATATGGAAAAGGAATTAAGAGAGGGAATCAAAACAGTACACTATAAAACAATCCATTAAATACAATAGAAGGCAATGATGTAGGAGATGAGGAACAGAAAAAAATCAGACATACAGAAAATAGAACAATGGCAGATGTCTTTACATGCAGTATTCACTTTAAATGTAAATGAATTAGTCACTAATAAAACGTAGAGATCTGAAAAATGGATTAATAAAATTGATCCAATTATATGCAGTGTAGAGTCACTTTAGATCCACAGACATAAAAATGTTAAAAGAATGAAAGATATTCCATGGAAAAAAGAGCTGACGTGGCTATACTAACATCAGACAAAATCAGTAAAATGGTTAGAAGAGACAAAGAAAAACAGGACATATTGATGACATTGATAAAACGGTCAACTCATCAAGAAGGTGCAACAATTATAAACAACACATTAACAACACAGCTCCAAAATATTTGTAGTAAAAAATGACATAAATGGAGAAACAGACAGCTCTAAAATAATGGGGTCATCAATAACCCACTTTCAATAAATGAACCAAACAATTAAACAGAAGATGAATAAGAAAATGCAAGACATGAGCAACACCATAAATGAATTAGATGTAACAGACGTACAAAGCTCACTCCACCACCAAGAGCAGAATACAAACTGCACATGAAACATTCTCCAGAACTATATGTTAGATCAAAAAAACAACTTAAGCAATTTAGAGAGACTGAAATCATACAAACCAGCCACTATGGAATGAAACAAGATCAATAATAGAAGAAACACGGTTCACAAGTATGTTGAAAATAATATGCTTTCTTTTTTGTTAAGTTTTTATTTAAATTCCGGTTAGTTTATATACAGTATAGTATTAGTTTCAGGAGTAGAATTTAGTGATTCATCACTTACATATAACACCCAATGCTCATCACAACAAGTGCCCTCCTTAATACCCATCACCCATCTAACCCATCACCCACCCACGTCCCATCCAGCAACCCTCAGTTCATTCTCTATAGGTAAGAGTCTGTTTCTTGGTCTGTTTCTCTTTTTTTCTTCGTTTGTTGTGTTTCTTAAATTCCACATATGAGTGAAATCATATGGTATGTGTCTTTCTCTGACTTATTCCACTTAGCATAATATATTCTAGCTCCATCCACGTCATTGCAAATAGCAAATTTCATTAAAAAAAAAAAAAGCTATTTATTTATTTAAATAATCTCTACACCCCACATGCGGCTCTAACTCATGACCCTGAGATCAAAAGTCCACATGCTCTTCTGACTGAGCCAGCCAAACACCCAAAGATTTCATTCATTTTGGTGGCTGAATAATATTCCACTGTGTGTGTGTGATATCTTCTTTTTCCATTCATCAGTTGATGTACATATGGGGTTCTTTCCACAATTTGGCTACTGTTGATAAGGCTGCTGTAAACATCAGGCTGCATATATTCCTTTGAAGCAGTATTTTTGCATCCTTTGGGAAAATACCTAGTAGTGTAATGGCTGGGTCATAGGGTAGTTGTATCTTTAACCTCCTGAGCAAACTCCATACTGTTTTCCAGAGTGGCTGCACCAGTTTGCATTCCTACCAACAGTGTAAGAAGGTTCCCCCTTCTCCACTTCCTTGACAACATCTTTTGTTTCCAGTGTTGTTAGTCTGAGCAATTCTGACAGGTGTGACGTGGTATCTCATTGTACTTTTGATGTGTATTTCCTTGATGATGAGTGATGTTGAGCATCTTTTCATGTGTCTGTTAGCCATCTGGATGTCTTCATTGGAAAAATGTCTATTCATGTCTTCTGCTCATTTATTAACTGGATTATTTGTTTTTTGGGTGTTGAGTTTGATAAGTTCATTATAGATTTTAGATACTAATCCTTTGTTGGATATGTCATTCGCAAATATCTTCTCCCATTCTAAAGATTGTCTTTTAGTTTTGTTGACTACTTCCTTTGCTGTGCAGAAGCTTTTTATCTTGATAAAGTCTCAATAGTTCATTTTTGCTTTTGTTTCCCTTGCCTCCAGAGATGTATCTAGTAAGAAGTTGCTACAGTTGATGTCAAAGAGATTAAAATAACATATTCTTTAAAAAAAACAAAAACAAAAACAAGGAGTCAAAGAAGAAATCACAAGGGAGATTAGAAAAAATGCATTGAGACAAATAAAAATGAACAACAACCAAAACTTAAAGGATTTTGCAAAAGCAGTACTCAGAAAAATTTTAGTTGTAAATGCCTATGTAAAAAAAGGAGAAAGATCTCTTGGGGGATCTGACTTTTTTTTCCTCAATGTTTTATTTAATTGAGAGAGAGAGAGAGAGAGAGAGAGAACAAGAGAAAACAAGAGAAAACAAGCAGGGGGAGGGGCACACAGAGAGAGGAAGACACAGAATTGGAAACAGGCTCCAGGCTCCGAACTGTCAGTACAGAGCCAATGTCGGGCTCCAGCTTGTAAACTGCAAGATCCTAACCTGAGCCAAAGTCTGTCGCTTACTGAGCCACCCAGGCACCTCATAAGCATCCAACTCTTGATCTTGGCTCATGTCATGATCTTGTAGTTCAAGTTCGAGTCCCACATCGGACTCTGTGCTAATGGTGCAGAGCCCACTTGGGATTCTGTCTCTCTTCCTCTCTGCTCCTTTCCCTCTTGTGCTCTCTCTTTCAAAATAAATAAACTTAAAAAGAGAGAAAGAGAGAGGTCTCAAATCAATAGCCCAGCTGTCACCCCAAGGAACTAGGAAAAAAAGAGCAAACTAAGCCCAGAGCTTAGTTTGGAAAGAAACAACCGTAAGGAAAGAAACAACAGAGATTAGAGTAGCAGATAAACAAAATTAAGAATAGAAAATTAATAGTGAAATTAACAAAACCAATAATTACTTTTTAAAAAAGAATCAACAAAATTGACAACAAATCTTTTAGCAGACTAAGGGGAGAAAACAGAAGACACAAATCAGAAATGAAAGTAGTCAGACTTCAAGCTGTAGTCCTAAGCTATAATCATCAAGACAGTATGGTACTGGCACAAAAACAGACACTCAGATCAATGGAACAAAATAGAGAATCCAGAAATGGACCCACAAATGTATGGCCAACTAATCTTTGACAAAGCAGGAAAGAATGTTCAATGGAATAAAGACAGTCTCTTCAGGAAGTGGTGCTGGGAAAACTGGACAGCAACATGCAGAAAAATGAACCTGGACTACTTCCTCACACCATACACAAAAATAAACTCAAGATGGATGAAAGACCTAAATGTAAGACAGGAAGCCATCAAAACCCATGAAGCCAAAACCTCTTTAACCTTGGCCACAGCAACTTCTTACTCAACATGTCTCTGGAGTCAAGGGAAACAAAAGCAAAAATCAACTATTGGGACCTCAAAAAATAAAGCGCTTCTGCACAGTGAAGGAAACAATCAGCAAAACTATAAGGCAACCAAGGAATGGGAGAAGATATTTGCAAACGACATATCAGATAAAAAGTATCCAAAATCTATAAAGAACTTATCAAACTCAACACCCACCCCCCCAAAAAAAATCTAGTGAAGAAATGGGCAAAAGACATGAATAGACACTTCTCCAAAGACTACATCCACATGGCCAACCAACACATGAAAAAAGGCTCCACATCACTCATCATCAGGGAAATACAACTCAAAACTACAATGAGATACCACCTCACACCTGTCAGAATGGCTAACATTAATAACTCAGGCAACAGTAGATGTTGGTGAGGATGCGGAGAAAGAGGATCTCTTTTTGCACTGCTGGTGGGAATGCAAACTGGTGCAGCCACTCTGGAAAACAGTATGGAGGTTCCTCAAATTAAAAATAGAACTACCCTATGATCCAACAACTGCACTACTAGGTATTTATCCAAGAGATACGGGCATGCTGTTTCAAAGGGGCACATGCATCCCAATGTTTATAGCAGCACTATCAACAATAGCCAAAGTATGGAAAGAGCCCAAATATCCATCGATGGATGAATGGATAAAGAAGAGGTGGTATATATATACAATGGAGTATTACTCGGCAATCAAAAGAATGAAATCTTCCATTTGCAACTACGTGGATGGAGCTAGAGGGTATTATGCTAAGCGAAATTAGAGAAAGACAAATATCATATGACTTCACTCATATGAGGACTTTAAGAGACAAAACAGATGAACATAAGGGAAGGGAAACAAAAATAATATAAAAACAGGGAGGAGGACAAAAACATAAGAGACTCTTAAGTATGGAGGACAGAGGGTTACTGGAGGCAGTATGGGAAGAGGGATGGGCTAAATGGGTAAGGGGCATTTCAAAGAATCTACTCCTGAAATCATTGTTGCACTATATGCTAACTAACTTGGATGTAAATTAAAAAAATAAATAAAAAAAAACCCGAAAAACAAACAAACAAAAGTTTTATAGCAGAAGGAAAAAAAAAGAAATGAAAGTAGGGACACAATTACCAACCTTTTACAAATAACAACACTAAAAGAAAAAACTACAATTTTTTTTCTACAATTGTAAAACTACAATTGTACACCAACGTATTAGATGACCTAGATGAAATGACAAAATTCCTAAAAAAACACAAACTACCAAAACTTACTTCAAACAAAAAATCTGAACATACCTAAAAGAAAATTAATCAATAATCAAAAAATGTCCTAACAATGGAGTATTATTCAGCCTTAAAATGGAACAAAATTCTGGGGCGCCTGGGTGGCGCAGTCGGTTAAGCGTCCGACTTCAGCCAGGTCACGATCTCGCAGTCCGTGAGTTCGAGCCCCGCGTCAGGCTCTGGGCTGATGGTTCGGAGCCTGGAGCCTGTTTCCGATTCTGTGTCTCCCTCTCTCTCTGCCCCTCCCCCGTTCATGCTCTGTCTCTCTCTGTCCCAAAAATAAATAAAAAACGTTGAAAAAAAAAAATTAAAAAAAAAAAAAAGGAACAAAATTCTGATACATGCTCTAACATGGATGAGCCTTGAAGGCAAGCTAAGAAATACATCAATCTCAAAAAGATAAATATTGTATGATTCCACTTATTTGAGGTAACCAGAACAGTCAAATTCATAGAGACAGAAAGTAGCATAGTGGCTACTAGGGGCTGGGAGTAAAAGAGAATGGAGAGTTATTGTTTAATGTATAAAGAAATTTAGTTTGGGATGATGAGAAAAATCTGGAGATGTTTGCACAACAATGTGAAGATGCTAAATGCGACTGAGCTCTGTACAGTTAAAAATGTTAAAATGGGGGGTGTCTGGGTGGCTCAGTCAGTTAAGCATCCGATTCTTGATTTCATCTCAGCTTATGATTTCACGTTGTGAGACTGAGCTCTGCTTCAGGCTCCCTGCTGACCATGGAGCCTGCTTGGGATTCTCTCTCTCCCTCTGCCCCACCCCAGCTAGTGCATGTGCGTGTGTGCTCATTCTCTCTCAAAATAAACATTAAAAAAAAAAAGGTTAAATGTGTAAATTTTATGTTATATGTACTTTACTACAATAAAAAGATAATTTTTCTTTAAGTTTATGTTTTTAAAACATGAACCCAATATAATACTAAGAAAGTCTAAATTCCTAAGACCCTGAAGCTTGGTAGGCCCTAGATTTCTTTATGAAGCCTACACTGATAATCTCTCCCATGAGAATGTACAACTCTAAAAGAGAGGACACTAGATTTAATTAATCCACAGAACCTGGGGGTGCCTGAGTGGCTTAGCCAGTTGAGCATCCGACTTTGGCTTGGGTCATAATCTCACAGTTCGTGAGTTCGAGCCCTGCATTGGGCTCTGGACTGACAGCTCAGAGCCTGGAGCCCGCTTCAGATTCTGTGTCTCACTCTGTCTGCCCCTCCGCTGCTTGCACTCTGTCTCTCGCATTGTCTCAAAAATAAATAAACATTAAAAAAAAAAAATCCACAGAACCTGGAATAGCATATAGAACCTGGATTATGTGCTTACAGACAACAAATTTTGTTTGTTTTTAACTAACTGGAAAAGTTATCACATGAGCTGACAATTACCCCTGTTATCACCTTGCATCTTTTCCCACCAGCTATAGGTGGATTGGGTAATGGCAGTATGTTTTCTCAAATGAGATCATGAATGGCAAAATGTTTTGCAAATTACCATATTATTATATTTAGCATAGTATTATTAATATTGTATTGTCATATCTAATAATAAACGTTACCAGTTCTTCTCCCCAAAATTTAACTGCCAAGAATGTTGATTCCCTACACTTCTACTTTGTATAATACTGAATAATGGAAATCGTTAAATGGCACATGGTATTCCAGAAGATCTAAGGCTTTGCAGTCAGACAGATTTCAATCCTGACACTATCATTTGCTAGCAGTTAACCTGTAACAGGTTATTTAGGTCTTTTCATTTCTTCTTCTATCTTTAATCTCATTCCAGTCATTTCTTCAATTCTATCTCACATGAGTGGAAAAGTAATTTTACAATCTTAATACTCTGTGCCTCTAAATTAAGAGTGAATAAGATCAGGAAGCTCATGGAATTTCTGCCAAAATTCAAGCTATTTTGTACCCTGCGACCACACCATCAAGGAAGAGATGAAGATTAACTGCCATTATAACTTGTAGATATGTAAGTGGTAAAACTATGAAAAGAAGTATTATTTGGAAAAGGTATGCAATACTACCAAAGAAAATTGGAGTGTCAAAAAAGTTAAAAAGAATTATAACTATTATATAATTTTTAAAAGCTTAGCAGGTCAGAGAGGTCAGTTCACAGTAAAAGTATTCTTGGTATTTTAGGGGTGGGAAGTAAAGAAGGGGTAGGAAGAGGGAAAGGGAAGCAGAGAACAATAAGTTCTACAGACTTCAATTTCTCTTTCTTTCCTCTTTTTTTTTTTTTTTTTTAACAATAACTACAAAATAGGAGCCATTAGGATTAGGAAAAGATAGCAAAGTGTTTATGTTAAATCTAAGTACACCATAGCAAAATCACAGATAATATAGATTTTTAAAAAGATAGAGAGGGGCGCCTGGGTGGCTCAGTCAGTTAAGCGTCTGACTTCAGCTCAGGTCATGATCTCACGGTTTGTGGGTTTGAGCCCTGCATCATGCTCTGTGCTGACAGCTCGGAGCCTGGAGCCTGCTTTGGATTCTGTGTCTCCCTCTCTCTCTGCCCCTCCCCCGCTGATGCTCTGTCTCTATCTCTCAAAAATAAACATTAAAAAAATTTTAAAAAAAGATAGAGAAATAACACTAATACTAATAAAATTACCTAATTATAGAAATTCTTTAAAGTTTGATTTAAATCAATAAAGTAATTCATTTTACCTGTTCTTTAAATTAATATAAACAGTTACATTGAGGAGGTATAACAATATCATAAAATGCCATTGATTTGGACTCCCCAATTCCACTAGAAGAACTTTTGTTGGTTTGACCACTGATGTTTTCCTAGTGCCTGAAATAGAACAGTACTCAGAATATAGCATATGTTCAGTATTTGTTGACTAGGTTACCCCCTCTCCTAATTAATACCAGTTTTTCAGTACACTAAATGAAATATGTCCTCCCTACTGTTTAGAGCGATTTACTCTGTGGTTATTCTATGGTTATTTATGCATCGTTTCACTCTGAAAAATAATTTAAACCAATATGAAAGATACTTTATTTTCTTCAATCGCCTTTTAAATTTTCTTCAGATTATAATTGTATCTGTAAACTTTCAGCTTTCTTAAACTTCTAAGAGCATAGCTTGAAAAAAAAACCCACGAAATTTTTCAGTGCAACAATTCATCATCCCATTGTCTTCATCCTGGTCTTTACATCAGTTTCTCATGCAGCGTAAAGACAATAATCATGTCACATTTACTTGTCAGGAGGAGGAAGTTCTCTATTTCCCAGTATATAACTATTAATAAATTCTGAGGGTCAAGATGTGCCTGTAGCTTTTCCACATGGCAGGTCGTTCAGTGTCATTCTTTGTAGTAGTATAATTTTTTTAATTCCTCCAAGAATTTATTTCCCCTTTTCCCTCTCAGTCAACTGTATAGCCTGTATACAGTGTATGTGCTGTACCTGAAGGCAATATAACTGTTACTTTAAAAATATTTGGTAACTAGGATATTTCACTAATGTTGGCAAAACTACAAACTGCTTCTTCAAAATTAACAAGATTCATTTCTTCTAATCTTTCCCTCACAGTCTCAACTACACAGGGAGTCATTAAGACAAGTATGTACTACCTATTTAATTTGTAACTGTTTCTAAAACCACACAGCTGAATTTATTTCCATTATTACTGTTTACTGTTACTGCTACAGCAGGAAGTTAGGAACTGGTATATATTATCCTTTCTGTGAATAGGGAAAAAATTCCTGAGACTTCAACAGGAAAAAGATGAATGCTTGGCCTTCCAAATCCACAAAAAGATGTTGGTCAACTTGGGTACCATTATAATTTTTAGTCCATTATGTTAAACAAGGTTTTCTGTGAATCATTTATAATTTTAACTTTTTTTTTTTAAGTAGGGCAATGTCCTAACCTGACTGAAAATGAACCTCTTGCACACTACATATTTTCATTTCTGAACTGCAAGCTGCAAATCTGATGGAATCAAGTATACTGTAATTTCCTGTATCTACATACAAATTAAATTCTGGTATTTATCAATAATAGAACTTTATATTTTATATTTTAAGTTTAGTAAAAACAAGATAACTTGTCCTTTCACAGGAAATATATTTTAATTTAAATTACCCTTTATTAACTTTCTTCACAATGAGGTATTTTAATACTAAGACAAAAGGCAAGTCAACAAAGATCAAATATCAAAGCATGACTGCTGAGCCTAATTCCACCTCATTTATATAATATTTCATCTTGGTATCTCAAATGGGATATAAAAGAAGTAGCAGTACTATTTTCCCAATATTATCAAATAGTCTCTCTCTAATTAGGGTAGGATAATATACATAACCACATCTGTGTACTTTAGATTTTTATTATACACATATATTAGCATGGAAGTTTCAACAGATTATTTACTACAACTACTTTTGAATATCCACTGTATTGTTCAAGACAAAAATAACTTACTGTCTCTGAGTGTTTCCCAAGCCCACTGATCATTTTTGAAGAAAAGATGTCGTTTGATTTCTTCCACACCATTTCGTCCTAATCTCACCTCTCTGAATAGAGGGAAAGAAAAAAGTTACTAATCATTTAAGATATTATTATAACCTGTCCAGATATCTTTGTGGACATAATGCTAAAATCTGTGCATGATGATAAAAATAGTTTTATGTCACCTTGAAATTACATTGGTTGTCAGTGTAATTTTCAGCTGAAATTAAAAAACTAGTTGAAGACAGAATCCTAAAGAATTTTTAAAAATATGTATGAGGGGGTGCCTGGGTGGCTCCGTCAGTTAAGTGTCCAGCTCTTGATTTTGGCTCAACTCAGGTAATGATCTCACGGTTGGTGGGTTCAAGCCCTGCATTGGGCTCTGTGCTGTCAGCTTGGGATTCTCTCTCTGCCCCTCCCCTGCTTGTGCTCTCTCTCTCAAAATAAACTTAAAAATTCACATATATATATATATATATATATATATATATATGTATATGTATGAAAAACACAGACTTGTTGATACTCAATGACTTTTCTACTGACAACAAAAATACTGATAAATCACTTGCCTTGCTTCATTAGTACCATGAATGAAACAGTGAATTTTCTTTTTTTTTTTTTTTTTTATGTTATTCATTTTTTAGAGAGAGAGAGACAGAGCATGAGCAGGGGAGGGGCAGACAGAAAGGGAGACAGGGAATCCAAAGCACACTCCAAACTCTGAGCTGTCAGCACAGAGCCCGACATGGGCTAGAACTCACAAACTGCGAGATCATGACCTAAGCCAAAGTCGGGTGCCCAACCAACTAGTCCACCCAGGTGCCCCATAATACAGTGAATTTTCTTGATAGATTTTCAAAACAGTGGTAGTTATACATTTTTTGCAACCAAGAACTTTATACCAAAAGCTAACAAAAGCTCAGAAAGACATCTTAAATTTAAAATTTCCATTTAATACCCTATTATAAATATTTGTGACCAGTCAAAAACCAATGACAACTAATTTTTGACATTACTACAAAACTGAGTTTTAATGGGACAAATTACTGATTCCTGGCCTCTTAGGTATACACAGAGATAAAATGTTTAAAAATGTGCCTTTAGCTGATTTGGAAAGGAGAACTCAACAACTTCTGTTCTCTACTAGAGTGCTTATAAACAAGAATATCCCGAATTCCAAAATTTTTCATGAGTTAAAAGATAAATTGCTTTTGATATAATGTGACATCTTTTTAAGAAGCTTTCACTGGGGTGTCTGGGTGGCTCAGTCAGGTAAGCCTCTGACTTCGGCTCAGGTCATGATCTCCCAGTTCGTAGATTCAAGCCCCACGTCAGGCTCTGTGCTGATAGCTCAGAGCCTAGAATCTGCTTTGGATTCTGTGCCTCCCTCTCTCTCTGCCCCTCCCCTGCTCACACTTTGTCTCTCTGTCTCTCAAAAATAAATAAACATGGGGTGCCTGGGTGGCTCAGTCGGTTGACAGTCCGACTTTCGCTCAGGTCATGATCTTGCAGTTTGTGGGTTCGAGCCCTGCGTCGGGCTCTGTGCTGACGGCTTGGGAGTCCGGAGCCTGCCTCAAATTCTGTTTCTCTCTCTCTCTTTCTCTCTCTCTGACTCCCCTGCTCACGCTCGCTCTCTCTCTCTCTCTCTCTCTCTTTCAAGAATTAAAAAAAAAAAAATTTTTTTTTAAAAGAAGCTTTCACTGACTCTCCCAGGCTGGATCAGGAAACTTCTCCATGGTTCTATGGCACATAAACAGTATTAAACTCAGATCCCCGCATCAAGCTCTGTGCTGACAGCTCAGAGTTTGGAGCCTGCCTTGGATTGTGTGTCTCCCTCTCTCTCTGCCCCTCCCCCACTCATGCTCTGTCTCAGAAATAAACCTCAAAAATTTTTTTAAAAAATAAATAAACATTAAAAAAAATTGTTTTCTAAAAAAAGGTTTCACTGACTCCCCCAGGCCAGATCAGGGAAACTGTCCATGGTTCTACGGCATATAAACAGTATTAAACTCAGAGTACTTATCTCTCTGTACAATAAATGTCTCATTTGCTTGTCTATTTCCTCCAAAGGACTATGAGGTAGTGAACAGTGGATGTATATCTTTTTCATTTCTTTATCCCTAGCACCTAACATACAGCATAGTACTTATATTTATAGAGTACATATATTAAATGTAAAAATTTGAAATACTGTATATTTCAAGCTCTAAAGGAAAAAATGAAGGACAGTAAGTTTATTTTAATTATAATGAATTTAAAATTGAAACATATCTAAAAGCACTAGGCCTCCCAAATATTTAAATTAACAATATATAAACATAAATATCAAACATAATCTTAGTAAGTCATTTGGTTCATGCTTAAAAAAGTATACCATAAGGGTACACAAAATATGCGATTTTTGTTTCTAAAACACATACATGCATATACATTTATAAAAATGCTTACTGAATCAGAAAGACATCATACCAATGACCATCTCTAAAGGAAAGGAGGTAGGAAATACATCTTTATAGCTTTGCACTATTTACTTAATTTCAACAAATATACAATCATACATAATTAAATCTTTTTTTCCAGCTCTGAGGTACATTTGGCAAAATCTTAAGATATGTAGAGTATAAAGTGATGTTTTTACATTGTGAAAGAACGCTCCCATTGAGTTAATTAATACATCTACCACTTCACATATTTACCCTTTGGTGGGGCGGGGAGGGGTGGGGAGGGGAGTGGGTAAGAACATTTAAATTCTACTCTCTTAGCAGATTTCAACTATACAATACTGCATTATCTTAAACAGTATCAAGTGGAAGATGCATCATTTTCCCATCACTAAGAAATAAATGTTCCCAATTAAATTAATATATGCCATTGACTAGAAGATGTATTCTAATTTCAGAGATGTTAACATGTATTTAAAAAACCCTCAGGGGGCGCCTGGGTGGCTCAGTTGGTTAAGCGTCCGACTTCAGCTCAGGTCACGATCTCGTGGTCCGTGAGTTCGAGCCCCGCGTCAGGCTCTGGGCTGATGGCTCAGAGCCTGGAGCCTGCTTCGGATTCTGTGTCTCCCTCTCTCTCTGCCCCTCCCCCGTTCATGCTCTCTCTCTGTCTCAAAAATAAATAAACGTTAAAAAAAAAAATTAA